>NC_056731.1:1840226458-1840430582 GCF_019279795.1 Protopterus annectens
TGGATGCAGCATCCATTCGTGAGCATCCGTGGTAGTTCTGCTTAAGCTGTCTGCTAGTGAATTCTCTTTTCCTGGTACGAATGTGGCCTGCAGCTGGATATTGAGATTCAGGCATAGGTTCCACAGAATCATTGCCATCCGGCATAGAGGGTAGGAATGTGTGCCTCCATGTTTGTTTATGTACCACATGACCATGGTGTTGTCTGTCCTTATTAACAGATGTCCTCGCTGGAGGAATGGTTTAAATGCCTTGATTGCATGCTTCACCGCCAGCATCTCCTTTTGGTTTATGTGCATGCTTAGCTGTCCTTGAGGCCATAGGCCTTGGATACATTTGTCCTCCATGTGTGCTCCCCATCCTAGGTCTGAGGCGTCCGTGGTGATGGTCTGCCTTGGTTTTGGTTTGTTGAAAGGCAGCCCTCTGTTGGACTGGCAGGCCTGAGCCCACCACAGGAATTCCTTTTGAAGGCATGGAATGATTGGTATCATGGCTTCTAGACTGTGCCTGTGTTGAGACCATACATTCCTTAGGTACCATTGTAATTTCCTCATATGCAGCCTGGCGTGTGGGATCAAGATTATGCAGGATGCCATGAAACCCAGGGCCTGCAGGACTTTCCTTGCAGTAAGCTGAGTTTGTCTTGTCAAAGTCATGAAATAATCTGGTAGTTGTCTTTGTTTTTCTGCTGTGAGAAAAGCCATCTGAGTGATTGTGTCCAGATCCGCACCCAAAAAGGTTATCCTTTGGGATGGCACTAGTCTTGACTTTTGGATGTTGACTGTGTATCCCAAGGCCTGTAGCAGGTGTATGACATAGGCCAAGTCCTTTAACAATTTTGTCTTGTTGTCTGCTTGTATTAGGCAGTCGTCCAGGTATGGGTAAATTTGAATTCCCTGAAGTCTGCAATGTGCAATTACTGATGCCAGGCATTTCGTGAATACTCTGGGCACAGTAGATAAGCCAAAGGGCAATGCTGAGAATTGATAATGCTCTGATCCTGTAAGAAATCTGAGGTGTCTTCTGCAATCTGGTTGGATAGGGACGTGCAGGTATGCCTCCTTGAGATCTAGAGTCACCAGCCAAGACTCCTTGCCCAACATGGGAAGAAGTTGCTGTAGGGTCAGCATTTTGAATTTTGGCACAATGAGATGTGTTCACAGCGGACAAGTCGAGAATAGGCCTCCATTGGTTTTCTTTTCTTGGTACAAGGAATAGTCTGGAGTAAAATCCTTGGCCTTGTTCCATAGATGGTACCCTTTCTATCGCTTTCATCTGAAGTAAATTGTTGATTTGTCTTAAAGCCTCTGCCTTCTGGTTTGGTGGAAGGTTTGGCATTCAGCTCCTTTTTGGTAAAGTGTGGAAGTGAAACCTGTATCCTCTGTCTATTGTTTGCAATGTCCATGTGTCCTTTGTAATGCAATGCCAGTTTTTCGAGAATAAAGCCAGCTTTCCGCCCAAGGGAGCTTCCAGTTGTTCCCTGGTAGGCGGAATCAGAGTCAAGTCATTGTGTCTGTCCTGTGGTAGTGGTTGTAGTTGCAGCAGTGGCACTACTCCTCTGGTTGGCAGGTTGCCACTGACGGCCCCTGTAGGCACCCTTTGATTGACCTCTGCCTCTAGGGTGTCTATTCCTGCCCCTCTGTGCTCTGGAGGTGTCTGGAAAGGACCAATTCTTTGTAGGCCAGTTTCTGCTGAACCTCGGAGGTTGGACCTGCAGAAATTCCTTTACTGTTTGCACAGATTTTGCTTTTTCTTCCACTTTCTTTAGAATCTCCTGTGCAGGGGAGCCAAATAAACTTTGTTTCTCCACTGGAGCATCGAGGAGTTTAGCCTTGACATGGTCTGGCAAGGATTGCTCTTTTAGCCAGGCATGCCTACGAATTACTGCCCCAGTCATAGCTGATCTAAATGAAGCCTCCAGTGCATCATAGCCACACTTTAAGAAATGATTACTGACCTGCTGAGAGTTGTGTACCAAATCCTGAAGGGATTTACGGTCTAAAGGTTCAGGAGAAGAAAGCTTCTTATTCAGCTGATCTAACAAAAATTCTTGGTACTGTATCATATGGAATTGACAGTTTAAAGCCCTGGCAGAAAGAGTAGCAGATGTATAAACCTTCTTACCCCATCTCTCTAATGCTCTAGACTCTCTTTCAGAGGGTAGGGGATTTTTGGCAATAGCAGCTGCAACCCCCCTTTTGGGCCCTGAGAAATAGTTTCTGGGTCTGCAGCATGGGTTTTATACAGGTGGAAGTGAGAATCCGGGACCCTGTAATATCTGTCAGGTTTGGCAGGGGCCGGGGGAAGAGAATCAGGTGCAGAACTGACATCATTATACACATCATCAATTACAGTTAGAACAGGTGGTATGGCTAAGGGCCTATGTTGGGGCAAATGCAAAAAGGTCCTTAATCTTTTTCTAGAATCAGAGAAATCCTGACCCTGCCATTGAAAGTACTCCCTCATGGAGTGCAAAGTCTCCTCAAAGGAAAATTCTCAAGGTGGGGAGGCCGAAGGAATAGAATCTTCTGCATCTGAATCCTCATAAGGCGAGCAAGCCCCTTCCTGATGGTCTGACAAATCAGATCCATCCGTGGAGTAATCAGAGGAGAGAGGTTCAGAGGGATCAGTCCTGGGCCTTTTGTCTGGTGGAGGTTGGGAGGCCCTGTCTGGGTGAGGTTGGGAACCCCTAATTAAGGATATAAGGTCCTCAGCAAGACTGAGAATCTGAGAACTTGAGGAAGGCCTCTGTGAAGTAGATTTGGCAGGCAAAGCTTTTGAAAGTTTGGCAGCTTTAGCCCTGGAGAAGGCCTTAATAGACATAGAAGCTGGGGGCCTAGCTGCCCCACGTGCAGGAGTAGAAATGTCCAAAGGAATGGTGTCGGACAATTCTTGAGCACTAGCTTCGGTAGGGATTTCTGAAGCCGACTCAGCCGGGGCCTCTCTGGCCTCGGTTGTCGGAGGAATGGTTTCGGTCGTAGTAGGAACCGAGGACTCGGTTTCAGCTGAAACCGAGACACTCGCGGTAGGCCTAGCCGTGGTTTCAGCCGAAACCGCGGGCCGCGAGTGTCGGTCCTTTTCCTTGCGTTTTTTGGTCATATGCGTAGTCGGAGTCTCCGACGGCATTTTATAAGCAAAATCGGTTCCAAAATATTCTTCTGCAAACTCTGACCGACGTCTAAGAGTCCATCGGTTGAAGGAGGCACAGGCTAAACAAGCTGATAAGTCGTGGTCTGGGCCTAAGCAAGGAAGGCAGTAAGAATGGAAATCCTTATGAGGTATTTGTTTCCCACAAGTTAAACAATTATTTACTTTGTCTGACATCGGCTGAGGCAAGAAAGAGTCCCCAACGGGGTACTTAGCTTTTTTCGAAGTCTTCAGTAGCTGAAATCTCTGGATCTGACCGACCGGCACTTGCGAACAGCTTCTGCTTCGGGCACCGCGCGGCAAGAAAGACTGAGGAAAATGGCGTCGGCTGATGCCTTTATACCCCAGAAGCTATGACGTCGGGGAAAATGCGACATCAGCCGAGGCCAGACCCAGACTTTGGAATCCGGCCGACCGAAGGGCTGCCTGAGGCAGGACAACCCATATGTTATGACTGCAGATGCATCCTTGAAGGACATCTCAAATGCACGTCATTATTTAGGGATTTCAATCCTCAAGGATTTGTCAGAAAATCACAAATTTTATGAGGAGAGCAGACCAAATAAATATGAGGCAAAAATCTATACAGTTGAGAAGTATTCATACTTTAAAGTTTAAAACAATAATGTTCTCTGGAGCAACCTCCCTTATGTAGGAGTCTGATTGTGAATCCTCTACACACTCATGCATGCCCACACATACTCACACGTACTCGCATACAGGCACTCCCTCACACTCACATATACACATGCATAGTCATATACATGTAATCACATACTTGCATACATGTACTCAAGTACGCACGCATGTACTCATGTACAGTCATATACACATACTCATACACTCACATATCCACATGCATTCACATACACGCACTTGCAAACTCTGGCATATATGCACTCACAGACACACTCACACACACACACACACACACACACACACACACACACACACACAAATGCACACACACACACACACACACACACACACACACACACACGCACAAATGCACACACACACACACACACACACACACACACACACACACACACACACACACACACACACACACACACACACACACACACACACACACACACACACACACACACACACACACACACACACACACACACTTTCTCTTTTTCTGATGTCCCTTTTCTATGGCACATCTTTAATTATTTAAAAAAAAATCTGAGCCAGGAGCTGGAAGCACAGTTCACGACTTTAAAGTGTGTGTGTGTGTGTGGGGGGGGGGGGTTCACCTCTCCTTGCCCTACAGTTCCAGCACCCTTGTTTGGCAGATTTAGAAAAAATTGGGTATGGCCAAAAAGCAATGACTTCAGAAGAGGATGATAATCCTCCAGTAGCTACTGCATCCCCACCCCCACATGTACTGGTATGGGTGGCTCCTATACAAGATTCTGCTGTTTCTCAGACCCCTCAATTTCAGTCAACTGTCCAATGGACACCAGGTCAGCAAGGTACTGTTACATCTCAGCCTGTTCAACCCTCATCTTCAGAACAGGTATCTGTAATCTGTGAGGTGTCTTCTCATTTTCAACAAGCTTCTACCTCTCCAATAGTAGCACTAACATTTGACACTCCTGTGGCTCATCACACACACACTGACATGATAGGGTAGTACAAGAGGCCATTGCCACTGGAGAGGATCCTTTTGGCTCCATTTAGAGATATACTGAGGGCCAATAATAGAGAACTTGTTCATTGCCTTTGGACCCCTGCTGAATGGCATACTATGGCCAAAAGTTTTCCAAATATTACAGAAGACTTACTAAGGTTTAAGGAGGAATTAAAAACTATAATAGAATGTTATAACCCTAATCTGACAGATTTAAACCAGCTGCTTTGCGTAGTCACTTCAGATGAAATAAGAAAACAGTTACTTAAAAAAGGCTGGAATAACACATTTTACTCTCACAGGGAATGGACTTATAGACAAAAGTCAGGGTTATTAAATAAAATTACAAAAGTATGTCAAGTTAGGACAGAATGTCTAAGATACAGGCATGTAAACAAGATAAAGAGGAAGCCCCTGCATATTATTTGAGCCATCTTAAAGCAGTGTTTGCCCAACATTCAGGAATGCCAGCTTCAGAAGTACAAGCTAAACCAGCTAATTGCAGATGCTTTTGTGCAAGGTCTGCAAGCAACTGTGCAAAATGTATTATTTTTATTTTATTTCAGTTTGGTGACCGGGGGGGGGGGGGGGGTCCACTGGGCTCGAGAGCCCATTTTCAGTGGAGGCCCGGGGAGAAAAGCTCCAACATTACATAGTAAAACATTAGATATTGGATAAAGTTACAATTCATGATACAGATACATAAGATAAGCAAAATACAGTTGATATGGAGGGTGTAGATATATTATAAAATAAAGACATAAACAGGTAAATTGGTAAGGCTTCACATTACATAGTAGACATTTAATTTATGGATTAAAGTTACCATTCAAAATTCAGACACAAACTGGTACATTGGTAAAGCTACACTTTACGTACTAAACATTAAGAATTCAGATACAGTACCCCTCAGGATACAGATACATAAGATAAGCAAGTTATAGTAGCTATTGAGGGTGCAGACACTTTTTAGAACAGAGACTTGAGCTGGTGCAGATACTTTGTAGAACAGAGACATGAACTGGTACATTAGTAATTTAGCATACAAGTCGTATGTTGCATGGAAAAAATTCCAATGTTTGTATAGCAAATGTGTCTTGTTTGGGTGCCAGAACAGGTACAAATGAAGGGAGAGGAGAACAGGGAAAGAAAACTAGATACAATATGTATGAAATGTACAAGAAATAATGCTGAAGAGTGAGTCATTTCTAGGGGTGTTAAGGAGTCATTTCTAGAGGTGTTAAGTAGTAGGCAAAGGGTAAGTAGGGAAAATATGATTTAAAGTGATGAGAGAAGAAGGCTAGGTAGGTAAAGTGCAATTGCACTTCCAGTTAGAGAAAAAGTAGGAATGGAGATGTGATTTGAAGTTGTTAGTGTTTTCAATAGTTCGTAGAGAATGAGGGAGAGAGTTCCATATTTTGGCTAGGGAGAAGGACAGAAGGTGCCATCCAGCAGAGCGGGTTGGTTTGTAGACTGTGATAAGGTTTAGGTGGGAAGATCTAAGTGGCCTGTTAGGGTGTAAAGTTGTAGGATGTTGGAAAGAGCAGGGCATATGGTAGGGTTAAAGAATAGCTTATGGACACTAGTAAGTTGGAGGTAATCGGGATGGTTAGGAAGTTCTAGCCAGTTAAGTAAGTAGAGGGTAGAGCAATGGTGGGAGGAGTGTTTGGCTTTTATGGCAAACCTGGAGATTTTATTGTAACAACTTTTCATTTTGGAATAGATGGAGGCAGACAGGTTAGTTATTATGGGTGCACCATACATTACAGAGGGGAGAAGGTAGGTGGTGGCAAGGGTTTGTCTAGTAAAATGAGTGAGATGGTGGGTGATTCTATATAGTAGACTGAGGTTTTGATGGGTTTTCTTGATGTTTAGCTGAATATGTGTGTCAATTTTTAAGTGTTCATCTATGGTGACCCCAAGTAGTTTAGCACAGGGAACGATTTCTATAGGAGAATTGTTGTGGCTTCTGATTTGGAAAGAATTTTTATCAAGTGGGCAGGATTTTGAAGGAGTGAAGTGTAGTATTTTAGATTTGTTAGCGTTTAGAGATCCAGTCCTCAATGGCAGAGAAGGCGGTTTGTGTGTAAGACTGAAGTTCTGGGAGGTTGGTGGCACTGCAGATTTAAGTGGAGTCATCAGCATATTGTACTATTTCAGTATTTGGGATGGCTGAGTGGAAGTCATTGACAAAGATGTTAAACAGCATAGAGCCAAGAACAGATCCCTGGGGAACTCCAGTAGGGGAGGTAAGGAAGTCAGAGGTGCCTTTCTTCCATTTTACAGCTTGAGATCCATCAGATAGATAACTTGAAAACCAGGACAGGGATTTGTGAGAAAGGTTAAGATTACCAAGATGGCTGAGAAGATGGGTATGGGAGATAGTGTCGGAAGCTTTGGAGAGATCTAGTAGAACTGTAGAAACGATATTTCCGGAGTTGCGGGCATGGTTGACTATATCTAAGAATGAGAGAAGAGCAGTAATAGTACTATGGCCAGGGCGGACGCCATGTTGGGTTTGAGAGATTAGATGGTTTATGGTGAGGAAGGGCATTATTTGGGTGTGAATGCATTTTTCCAGTATTTTTGATATTGGGGAGAGGATGGCTATGGGGCGAAAGTTAGAGGTATTATTATTTTTACCGCCTTTGTGGAGAGGAAGTATAAAGGCAGAATGCCAGAGCTTGGGGACATACAATTCTTGTATGGATCTGTTGATTAAGATGCTAATGGGGAGGGCGATGCAGTCTGCAGCAATTTTTAAGAACTTGGAGGGAATGTTATCTGGAGCATTGGAGCATGGTTTCAGCTTGCTAAGGAGTTTTTTTATGTAGGAGGTTGGAAATGAATTAAGTTCAAAGGTGGGGGGTTGGGTTTAGAGGCTGGGGTAGAATGACTACCTTGAAAGGGTGGGGTGTTTGGGAAGGATTTAGTTAGTTCAGCAATAGAGTTAATAGAAATCCGCGATGGTGCAGTGGTAGTGTTGTCGCCTCACAGCAACAGGTTCTCCCGTTCAATTCTCGGCTGAAGTGCCTTCTGTGTGGAGTCTGCATGTCCTCCCCGTGGTCGAGTGGCCCTCGAAAGACATGCGTGAATGGGCGTGCCTTCGTTGAAGGTTGGGCGGCAAGCTGGCATCTTGGCACCGTAAAAATCTACTGCCAATCATTAGCGGACCAGAGTTCCGCTGTGGCGACCCCTAACTGGGAAAAGCCGAAAGAAGAAGAAGAAGCAATAGAGTTAATAAAGAAGGAGTTGAAAAGAGAGCCGATTTCTGGATCAGTCTTAGTAGTATCAGGGCAAGGGTTGTTTTTAGTGCCTGGGTGAAGGAGTGAGTTGAAGGAGTTCCAGAACTGTTTGGGGTTTGTGGAGTGGTTGGTCTGGAATTTCATATAGTGGGATTGTTTATCCTTGATTAAGTGTCTTTTGGTGAGGTTGCAGAGTTGCTTATATTTAAGGAGGGTTTCAGGATGTTTATTGTGCTGAGAAAGTTTCCAGCATTTATCTCACTCTTGCATGAGTTTTTTGGTTTCCTTGGTTAGCCATGGTGCAGGGTTGGGTTTGACTCTAATAGAGCGTGAAAGGGCTTGGGTATTAAGTACATTTAAGAAGGTGGAATTGAAGTGATCAACAGTGTTATCTAGAGGGAGTGCTTTTAGAGTGTTCCAGTTAGTTTGTTTGAGTGTGCTAGAGAAGGTTGTAGGACTAAAGTTTGTAAGGTTATGAGTATGTATATAATGGTGTTGGTGAGGGGAGGAATGGGTTGCTCAGAGGATAAAGGCAGGTGGCCACTAATAGAATTAGGAAGGATGCCCGAGTCTAAAATGTTGTTAGGGTGGGTGGTTAGAATCCAGTCCAGAGTGGATCTTGCAGGATTGGTTTTGTTGGGTCTGGTGATAGAGTTAGTAAATTGGGTGAATTTGAAGAGAATAACAGATATGGCGGGATTTTGGTTGTTAACTTTATTCCAGTCTAGGTTAACGTCACCTAGAATGTAGGTCTCTAGGTGGATATTAGTTGAGGCCCATTGGAGGATTTCTTCTGAAGTAGTAGTGTTGTTACCTGGGAGAATATAGAGGGATATGATACAGATACTTTTATGAGTATTCATTTGTAGTACGTCTATAACAAGTTATGCGTTGTTAAACTGAGGAGTGGAATTTGGGTAAAGAATAATGGGGAATGTATTGGAGAATAATAAGGCTGCTCCTCCACCTCTTCTAGTCATGTGGTCATATCTAATGGTTTGGTAACCAGGGGGTAGAATTTCTGAACGAGACATGCATGGTTTTAACTAAGTCTCGGAGATGGTTACTATGTCTGGTTGGTTCTGGTTAAGCCAGGCATGGAAGTTAGTTACTTTGTTTCGTAAACTTTGGGCATTTAGAGTAACTAATTTAAGGCTTTTGAGGCTGGTAGTTGTGGTTGTGTTTGGAGGGATGGTGTTGTTGATGGAACTAGGTCCAGGGTTAGGGTGTATATCACCTGGTAAAAGTAGGTGGATGAAGAAAGAAGGTAGTAAGTGGTTAAGTTTTCCTTTTGAGTGCAGGGGATGATATGAAAGAGGTTTAGGGAAGTTGTGTTTTGCTGATGTGGGTAAGATCTTTGGTTTGAAGTAGTAGAGGTGGTTGGGCTGGACCAATGAAGCTGAGATGGTGTGGAAGTGAGGTATTGTAAGGGTGAGATGGGGGCTGGGAGAGGTGCAGTGAGATATGAGAGAAGGGGGAAGAGAAGTGGAGGAATAGGAGGTAGTATGGAAAAGTAGAATTAAAGTTAACGTTAGCAAAGTGTTAGTGGGGATAAGAAGGTTAGGTGGTGACGAGGTGAAGATGTATACATAAAGAAAAAGAACTGCTGCAGTAGATACCTGCTAACTTATGGCCTAAACATGCTAATGAAGTAAGTATATTAAAATCTGCAAAAAAAATAAAGCAAGTGCTTATAGACTGGCAGAAAGGACTTGGAGTCTTTATTAAGTGCTGCAAATCACTGTACTGAGTATCAGGGAAAATGGAAAAAGGATACTGAAGATAAGCTGTTAACTATGCAAATAACGCAGCTAGACGCCCCGAAGCGACAAAGCAGAGGCAGTGGAAGGGGGAGAGGAGCTGCTAGGGGGTTTAATAAGAGTGCTGGTAGAAGAGAACAAGGTGCATCTGGTAAGCAAAAATTAGTTGGTAGTGTCCCTCCTGCCTCATCTGATAGATCTTGCTTCAATTGTGGTGAAGAAGGATATTGGAGAGGAGAATGCTTACACAAGCAAATGCAGAGAGTTTAAGATACTTGGACTGAATTGCAGCCAAATTATAACAATACTGTACTTCCCCCACCACCTCCTCAACTTGGGGGGAGTCAGGAATCACCATACGGACTATGGCAGAATAATGCAACAAAAATAAATATTGACCCTCTGCTGCCAGTAGAGCAAAAGGGACCCTCTATTAAGGTAGAAATAAATTAAAAGGATATTCCTTTCCTGGTGGACAATGGAGCCACTAGGTCTGTATTAAAAGATGCTTCAGACAGTCAGATACCAGCATCAAAACATAAAGTAAAAGCAGTTGGGGTAACAACTGCTACTGTTACATATCCTGTTTAAGAACCTATACCCATTTCTTTGGGACCTATTGAGGAAAGGCATTCTTTCCTTTTCAGCACTACTGCACCAGTGAACTTGCTAGGAAGAGCTCTACTATGCAAACTAGGCTGTACCATTTACTGTACATCAGAAGGGGTATATTTGGATGTTCCAACAGAATCACAGGGGGAAGTATTAGCAGTCTTAGTACAAGCTGAGGAATAGCCTGTCAGGTGTATACATACAGCTAAAGAACCGTTGCAGTAGATACCTGCTAACTTATGGCCTAAACATGCTAATGAAGTAAGTACATTAAAATCTGCAAAACCAGTAAAAATAAAATTAGATCCATCTAAACCTCACTTTAGAGTGTTCCGCAGTATCCACTAAAACCAGAGGCAGAGCAGGGAATTAAACCTGTAATTCAGTCTTTAATACAACAAGGAATAATAATGCCAACTAAAAGCCCTTTTAATATTCCTAGTCTCCCTGTAAAGAAGCCAGAAAAAGATACTTACAGGTGTGTGCAAGATATGACAACTGTAAACAATGCAGTATTACCAACTTTTCCTGTGGTTCCAAATCCACTAACAATGCCAGTTCCATACCACCTATAGCAAAATATGTTTCTGTGACAGATCTGTGTTCAGTATTCTGTTTGCCTTTATTTATAAGGGACAGCAGAATACATGGACACTGTTACCACAGGGATACACAATCACCTTCGTTATTTTCTCATATTCTAAAAAAAGGACCTGGAAGGTGTGATATTTCCTGGTCTGTATTAGTGCAATATGTAGATGATTTACTTATTGCATCTGATTCTTTTCAGCAATGTTAGCAGGACACAATACATCTTTTAACTATCCTTACAAAAATAAAAAAGACATAAGGTGTCAAGAAAAAAGTTATGGATATAGTCATGTCAGACATGTTATCTTAGTCATCTGATATCTCAGAGTAGCAGGCAGATGTTAACATTTAGTACTGAGGCAGTAGCTAAAGCCCCACGACCAACTACTCAGCGTCAGCTTAGATCTTTCTTAGGTATGACAGAATATTGCAGACAGTGGATTTCTAACTATGCAGAAATTGCTAAACCTTTGACAAATCTTTTAAAGCAGGATACAACAGAGCCCCTCCCTTGTCATACTGAGGATGAAAATTCATTTAAAAATTTAAAGAAAGCTTTAGCTACTGCCCCAGCCTTAGTGTTACCAGATTATGAAAAGACTTTCATTTTATTTAGTCATGAAAGAAATGGGTTTGCTCAGGGGGTGCTTGCACAGAAACATGGGGACAACTATCGTCCATTAGCTTATTATAGAACAGCATTTGATTCTGTTGCAAAGGAATTTCCACCATGCTTAATGGTGGTGGCTGCCGCCTCCATTCTAGTCGATCTTCCACAATCACTGGTGCTCAGGGACGATCTTGCAGTAGCCATCCTTCATTCTGTATCATCTCTCTTACTCAAAGTGAAAACTCAACCCCTTTTGGCCATACAGCTAACTAAATAAGAACTTGCACTTCTTTTTGATCTTTCTGTTTCTCTCATACACTGCCCTGCCCTAAATTCCGCAACTTTTTTACTTAGTGCTGAAGATGGTGAAGAGCAAGATTGCGTGTGTGTGTGTGTGTGTATGTATGACTAATTATCTACTTTCTCCTAGGAATGACTTAAAAGGACACTCCTACACCCAACGCCGAACTAGATCTATTTGTGGATGGTTCCTGTGGAAGAGATTGAAATGGAAATTTAGTCGCAGGAATATCTGTCTGAACCAGTGACAATGTTTTGCTTCAGCACAGATTAGATGTATATTCTGCAAGGGCAACTGAGTTAGTGGCTCCATAAATGACTTGTGAGTTAGCCAGAGGAAAAATTATTAATGTTTATACAGACCGTCTCTACACCTGTAGTGTAGTACATGATTTTGGGCAACTTTGGACACAGAGGGGGATTTTTAACCTCAGCAGGAACTCAGATTAAAAATTCTATGTCAATGGTCTTTTAGATAAAATTAGCAGTAGTTAAATGTAGTGACCATCAAAAGGGTAAAGACACTGTTTCAAATGGAAATAATTTGGCAGATGAAGCTGCTAAACAAGTTTTAGAAGGCCTTTGTGTAAAAATTACATGTGATGTTGTTGCAAGAAACTAACACTGATGATGTGACTGACTGTAAGAGAGTATCAACTTTCCAAGCTGAAGCATCACAGGCAGAAGTGCAGAGAAGGCTTAAAGATGGATGCAGTAAATCCATCAACGGGTTATGGCAACATCCGGACGGCCGACTGGTGGCTCCTGCCTCCTTACTACCTTACCTGGTAAGGGTATATCATTTATCAGCACATACAGGTAAGACAGCATTGTTTAATCACATTACCTGAAGTTGGCATGCCCCTCATAGGTTCATAAGTAGGTACTAGGCTACTGGCCCTAGGGCCTACATAAGCCTAGCCAAACAGTTCCCTAGCTTTTGCCACCCAAGAAAAGTATTTTCCTGTGCCCCTGTCAAGCAGAGCCATAGAAGTGATCCCCAGGGTGAATTTCTTATCTCCCATCCAATCATCAAGATTTTTCTTGAAGAGTGCTAATGAGGAGCTTTGTTTGATATAGAAAGGTAGTTTGTTCCAGAGTATGGAAGTCTCTGAGACAGGAATCTATCCCTCCAGCATGTTCTGTTTATTGTGGTAACAAGGTTTACGTCCCTACAGCGTGTAGCTCGCAGGGATTGGGATTTCTTTACGTGGAGCATGTCCAACAACTCTGGGTTTGACATAG
Source organism: Protopterus annectens (assembly GCF_019279795.1). NCBI lineage: Eukaryota > Metazoa > Chordata > Ceratodontiformes > Protopteridae > Protopterus > Protopterus annectens. The sequence goes on from NC_056731.1 coordinate 1,840,239,609, forward strand.
CTTTGCATGTTATGCAGAGATTGCCTCTGAGTAGGCGATATGTGACAGAGTAAAGCTGGAGTTTTTTGAGACTGTCTGCGTAGGGCATCTGTTTGAGGCCAGTAATCCTCTTTGTGAGGTATTTCTGTGGCCTTTACAGTTGTTGTAGATGTACTGTGAGGTACATACCAAAAGAGGCATTGTACTCTATAATGGGTCTAATGAGTGATGAGTAGAGGGGAACAATGACCTCTTTTTTCCTGGATGAGAAACCTTTTGTGATGAGGTGTGCCACATAGAAGGATTTCCTGACTACTGCGGCGATGTGATTATCAAAAGAGACAACTGTCCACCTGTGTCCCAAGGTCTCATCACACTTTCGGTGTTAAGTAGACTACCGCCTATGTGGTAGTTCATGGGTACAGAGTTTTTACCACAAGGGATGACAATACACTTTTTGGCAATGAGCTTGAGGCCATGGTTTTGACACCAGGCATCTGTCTCAGTGAGGCCCTTTTGTAGGACGTCCACATCGTTAGGAGATTTGATTATGGGTGCTAGTTTGCAGTCATCTGTGAACTTTGTTAGCCAAAGACCTTCTGTGTTAGCCTGTACTTCAGAGAAGTAGATACCAAACAGGAGAGGACCTAGGACTGAACCCTGTGGTACTCCACTTGTCAGTGGCCTGAATTTGGATTTAGAGTCTGCTACTTTCACAGTGTAGATTCGGTCAGTGAGCCAGTTGGCAACCCATCTTGTGACATAGGGATTTATACCTAGTTTAGTGAGTTTGTCTATAATTCCAGAGTGGGGGATGGTGACGAAAGCCTTGGCGGGATCTAGATGGGCTGTGTGTACCACCTTACCCTCATCTAAAGCTTTGGTGATTGCTTCAAAGAAGTCTATAAGGTTTAGGAGACATGATCTGCCTTTTACAAACCCAAACTGGGTAGGGTCCAGAGTTTGGAGATTACCAATGTCATTATTTATAAGTTCCATGATGATACGCTCCATAGCCTTGCAGACCAGGCTCGTCAGGCTAATGGGGCGGTAGTTCCAGGGGTCTGTGGTGGCTCCCAATTTGTGGAGTGGGATAACCACTGCTGTGCGCCATTCAGTGGGCACAAAGCCTGAGGTGAGGCTATCACTGAACATGGTACTTAGGTGGGGTGCCAGTTCGTTCTGTAGTTCATGTAGAACGCAGCCTGGGATGTTGTCAGGTCCCACGGATGATGTGTTCTTGGCTTTGGAGAGTGTGTTTTTTACCTGTGCAGCCGTGATTACAGGTACTTTGCATTCTTCCGGTATAGAGATGGGCCCTTTAGGGGATGAGAGAGGGGTAAAAAGTTAGCACTGAACCTATCTGCCAGGATGTTGGCAATATCAGTTGGTTCTGTATATTTAGTGCCATTGTTTTGTAACTCACAGCAGATCTGAGTGTTGCCATTGAGATTCTTGACATAGCTATAGAATGCTTTGTGGTTGTCTTTAGAATCAGTGTCAATTTTGTTTTCTAACTATCTTTGAAGGATTTTATGAGGGATCTCAGCTTCTTACTGAGGCTGACCACGGAGTTCCTCCAATCATGGGATTTTACTCTTTTTTGCAACAGTTTCTTTTTTCTGTTGTAGAGTTTGTTTATAGCAGGGGACCACCAGATTGGCTTCCTTTTTTGGAGGATAACATATTTGTTCTGTTAGGGATTGCATGATCCATGCACTCGTGCAAGTGCTTATAAAGTGCAATTGTATAGGATTCAGCAGTCGTATCTCTACTGTCCGTCAGCATGGGTGTCGTGAAGTTTGCCACTTCTGTCTTAAGAAGCGTGAAGTTGGCTTTAGAGAATTTTTTTACGGTGGTTTCCCTAATGGGGGATGGGGCTGGGATGTGGATGTCTAGGGTGATTTGCTTGTGGTCGGATCTGACCAACGAGGAATTGACCTCTGGTGTGGAACACCAGTTGCCCATGTTGGTAATGACCAGATCTAGGATATTTCTGTCCCTGGTGGGGGTGTGGATAAATTGATCCAAGGCACTGGAATTTATGAATTCCAGAAAATGCTGAGCACAAGAGTTGGTACATGAGTAGTTTTCCCAGTTAATGGTGGGGTAGTTGAAATTAGGGTGTTAGGTTGTATCCTAATATTTTCCAGTGTATCAAGAAATGAGGAGTGGGAATCATGGGGCATGGTGGGGGGATCTGTAGCAAGCTACAATTTGCATTGCAGTCTTTCCCAGAGTTAGTTGCACTTGGATAATCTCAGATGCATTACGCTGAGCAACTAGCCTGGAGGTGTGGATATCCTTAATGAATATGGACACGCCTCCACCTTTAGTGCTTCGGTCCAAGTTAGGTGGCCGAAAGGTGTGGTATGAATTATAGCCTGGTAATGCAGGGGTGCTCTCTGGAGCCTTGAACCAGGTCTCTGTCACTGCACAGATGTCGATGTTCTCCATTTTAAGGAGTGCATCGAGTGAGTGCATTTTGAGGTTTAGACTTCTAGCACTGAGTAGCATTACCCTCAGATTTTGCTTGCTTGTACCTGTTACGGTGGTGAATTTGTCATTTGAATCTTGCCTAAAAAAGGCACTATAGGGGTGGCAAGAACCTTAGCCAGTATCCGAAATCCCAAGGGCGACAGGTGCAGGCCATCTCTGGCAAAGCATCGTGGTTTGTCGATCATGTCATCCCAGGCAGACAGATACTGGATCCCCTTAGAATGACACCAGAAGCTTAGCCAGTTGTTGAAGTCAATCATTTTGTCCTTGTACTGTGGTATCATTTTGGGTGATGGCAGGATGCTACTCAGGGCTAGGGTCATACTGCCTGGGCTACAAGATCAGAAAGCTCCCCCATGTCTCTTTTCATGTAGTCCAGGAGGTACGTCTCAGGTCATTCACACCAACAAGACAGTGACAGAGTCATATTTGTACTTGCTGTGGAGTGACCTGAGTGCATGCGTTATGTGGCAGATCCTGGCACCTGACAGGCAGCTGACAGTGACTTTCTCCTTGTTTGGCCTGGTGAGTGGAACATCAGTGTGCCTGACTATAGAGTCACCTATGACTAGAGTGTTAGGTATGTCGTTATGCCTTATGGGCTGTGGTTGAGTGACAACTGAGTCTGTGGGCTATGTGTCATTTGGGTCATGTCTCTTCTTTGATACTTCAGTATGTTTAAAATACAATGTTAGCAAAAATGCAAACCATCACCTTGGGACCTTTTGTTTATGTGCAGCTGGACTTTGTCCATAATTTACGAATCATTCTCATTACAGTTTGTATGTTTTTTTTCTGCATGGGTAAAAACCTACCCATTCCATAAGGCAGACTATGTGACAATTAAGAAACCTATTTTTAAATTTATTCCTAGGTTTGTTGTACCTTGTACAATGTAAATTTTTAATAGTAAGTTGAGTCTTCAGTGTCACAACCATCCATAGTCATCTGGATTAGTAGAAAGGTTCAATGGGACCCTTAAGACTAAGACTGCCAAGATCTATGCGAAGTCGCATCTTAAATAGACAGAGGTCCTCCCCTTAGCATTAATGAGTATGAGGAGTACATTAAATACTCCAAAGAGACTGAATCCCTATGAGATATTAATGGGAAGACCCATGGCCCTTCCAGCTACTCCCCCCCGTGTCAAACGAAAAACTGACTCTAAGTGATAACGTTACGTTGTCTTACTGCACAAAATTTACTAATTTCTTGCAGCAGTACCACAGAACTGTATGAAAAACTCTCCCTCAAACTCCTAACCAGGCCTGTCACCAACTGCAGCCCAGTGACTGGGTTTACGTTAAAATTTTCCAGAGAAAGAACTGCTTGAGTTGAGTCCAAAGTGGAAAGACCACTTTTCACGTCCTACTTGCCACCTCTACTGCAATCCACTGTGCAGGACTACCAACCTGGATTCATTCATTGCATTGAAAAAGACTTGTGTGGAAGCCCCAGACTAATCATCTTTATTAAGAAAGAAAGATCAAAAGGCAAACTATCTGCCCCGGTGAAGGATTAAAAGAGAAAACTGGAATCCAGTAACAGCAAGTACTTCTATCTCGTTTTTGTTGCTGTTTCTTCTTACAAACTGGTCAAGAAAAAATAGATTCCTGTTGATTCTTCGACAATATACTGTGGATTTAAATGTGACAAACTATTAGATGTGTTAAAATATACCTCATCATTCTAAGGCAGACATTCCTAGGATTGCAATCCCCATATCACAGGTGACAATTAAAAAGAAACTCAGTGATACTCAATTTGACATAATGTGACTGAATTTTCCAAGGCTCTCTCTCTCCAGCTTGCAACTACAAATAGTGGAGACACATGTTATGCCAGAAATGGCACTGTACCAGTGGGAACCAGCAGATGCAAGGACAATACACATAAAAGTATGTTGAACTCTTTATACCTAAAAAAAAGCTACAACTGGGGTCATGGCATGGGCACGATAGAGGGTCATTACTACATTTGTGGTGATAATGCCAACCCTTGGTTGCCTACAAACTGGTCTGGGTGTTGTTTTGTGGGCTACATTACTCTTGCTATTCAACATTTCGAAAACCCTCCAGCAGGCAGACTGAGAAATAAACAGGTAATTCACTGGGCAGAGAAAGTATTTTCAGTATTTACTCCTGGGTACAGAGTGCAAAGGACAATGCTAGAAATCACCATGCTTGCTCAAATTCTTCAGGCGGTAGGTAACAAACCACACTTTGCATCACATCAGGATTGCAAATAGAGAAATGACTGAAATTCGAACTGTGGTATTACAAAACTGTTTGGCACTTGACATAATGCTAGTTCCCAAGGGGGGGTGCCCCTCACAGAAAGTCGTCGTTGTTCCTATATTTGTGACTATCACGATGAACAAGAAATTTAGCTAATTTCATGGAGCAAACAGCCATGGACCTGGACAGTACAGCTAAACAATGGACACTTTTTTGATGGTTGGGCAGTGCATTTGGTAACCTGGAAACTGGTATATTACAAGGTATCATTACAATAATTGGTATTATTCTTTTAGTTGTTTTAATATTTTCTGTTCTAAAGGCTGTGATTACAAAATGCTTAATCTCACCTGCATTGGGAATGCCACTTATAAAAGTATCGAATAATGAACAAATCACTGCAGATGATGAATATTATGATGTCAAAGCGTATTTTACCAAATTAGGAATTAAAATACAATTGTGAGAGAGAGATAGCATCAGAAGGAGGACTGTAATGGAAAATTATTATGTTTCACGTTTAATCTTCACAAAATGCATATTAACTGATAGTTTCCTCACAAATGAGTCAAATACAATGCTTAGAATGTTTATATCAAAGGAAAACTGAAAAACTGATGCATGATTATGCAAGATATAGTTTCATATAAGTAGTAGCTTTGTATTTCAAATATCTTATTGCTCTAGTGGGTTAATGCAGCATGCTATAGTTGAGAGGGTCCCAGGTTCACAAGTTGGCAGGTGTGATTATTTAGGGGTGGGAGGTTGGTATAATGGTTAAATTGTTTACCTTACAGACACAAAGTGCAGGGCTTGACACTTAGATGGGGTACTTGGCTAGGCTTAAAATGGCCACAAGAGCAGTTAGCCTAGTACTAATCTAAGGTTACCATACGTCTGGGTTTCCCTGGACACGTCCTCTTTTTTAGGCTCCTGTCCGGGCGTTTTTTGAAAATTCTGCGATTTGTCCGGGTTTTAAAACCAAATCACAGAATTTTCAAAAAACAGACATCCCTATTTCGGAGTCTTTCCTCCACTTTGTTTTTTTTTTTTTTTGATTGGCTCATATACCAGTATATGAGCCAATCAAAAAATGGAGCTCTGTTCAATGTGGAACTGCTTGATGTTCCGCATTGAACAGAAGAGGGTCTGCTATGCCCATTTTTGAATGGCTCGAATACTGGTATACGAGCCAATCAAAAAGCGGAGCTCTGTTCAATGCGGAACAGCTTGATGTTCCGCATTGAACAGAAGAGGGTCCGCTGTGCGTGTTTTTGATTGGCTCGTATACCGGTATATGAGCCAATCAAAAGCGGAGCTCTGTTCAATGCGGAACAGCAGAGGGGGTCCGCTGTGTGCATTTTTGATTGGCTCGTATACCAGTATATGAGCCAATCAAAAAGCGGAGCTCTGTTCAATGCGGAACTACTTGATGTTCTGCAATGAACAGAAGAGGGTCTGCTGTGTGAGGTTTTGACTGGCTCGTATACCGGCATACGGGCCTAATCAAAAAACCCCAAACACGGAGCTACTTGTCTTTAATTCTGAAATGCATTAAAGAATTAAAGACGAGACTAAATACCTTTTTTTTTTTTTGCTCTTCAGCCCTAACAGGATGAAATAATTTGTGCAGCACGTACACATATTTCTTCGTCCTCTTTTACATATAACCAAATATGGTAACCCTATACTAATCTATGAATCTAACTGCATTCTCTCTATTAGCAAATTATTGCATGCCGACAGAAAATTGAAGGCCAAGTAAGTGCTGAAGGAGTTAAGGGATATTATGTTACATTATGCTGCAAAGTCTAGATTTAAAACGTTAATGTATTGTGCCAGGTATATGTGGAAACCAAATTAACAGTATGCTCTAGCTTTTTCAGACTGTGAGATGCTGTGTAGAAGCACAGAATGTTACAAGGTTGAAAGATAAATTCTTATACCAGTAGTGCTGCGGTAGCGTTGTCGCCTCACAGCAAGACGTTGTCCCATTCGATTCTCAGCTAGAGCGTCTTCTGTGTGGAGACATGCGTGAATGGGCGTACATTCGTTGAAGGTTGTGCATCAGGGCTGGCAACTCTGCACATAAAAATCAACTGCCAATCATTAGCGGACCGGAGTTCCGCTGTGGCGACCCCTAACCGGGCAAAGCCGAAAGACACAACAACAACAACCAGGTGGACCTATGTTTTAAAATGCATACTTGTGAAGTGCTCACGTGAAGGTCTAAGCAAAGATCACAAGTAATGTCAGAGTTCTGCATTCATAAAATTGATAAGAAAAGATAGAAATGTAAACATTTTTTTTTTGTTCTTTGAGACTGATCTGAAAATTTTGGCAGGCAGTCTCCCAGCACTGTTTATTGAATAAACAAGTACTTTGCACATCCTGAAGCATTATTCTTGACAGACTAGAAGGTAAAACTCTTTGTTATTTAATTTGAACTTTAACAGTTTACATTTGATGACTTGCAGTGCAACTGGCATTTTCTTTGACATATGCTTTAACAGAAACAGAATATGTGACTTACTTTTGAAGCTTACTTCAAGATCTGCAACAGATTTTTATTTCTTGGCAGCTGCCAAAAAAGTATGCACAGGTAAATCTGGCCTTTGTATGTTTGCATTGGGCAGGATTCACAAAGCCTCCGTGTAAGAGTTACAAGGCTTACACGGAGGCTGCAGTTAAACGGTGTGACGGCAGCATGTCATGCATATGCATGAGGGCATGCTGAATCACACCTAAGGCTAACACGGTCCGTGTAAGACAGTAGGGGGCGTGTCCGTAGGACGAGCCCTGCAAACGGACACGCCCCCAGAAGAGTAAAACTCCCGAAAGTAAACCCCCACGACAGAGTCCGTGTAAATGTGAATAAACACAACACAAAACATGCCCCCACAGACTATGAACATAAAATGTATAAATGAACATCTTATTTTTTTTTTTTAAGTTGTAAAGATGTTTGCCCGTGAGTGCGCTCATTTGCGCGGGCCTGCCCGTTGCTTAGCCACAGTTAGCAGTCAGTGGAAAAGCATATAAGAACTAAATATGCAAAGTAAGCCAAGAAGCAATAGCATAGTGGTAGAGACGTCGGCTGAAGAGGAGGCAGTCATGGTTCAAGCCCCCACAACATCAATTTTTATATTTAGTGAAATAAGCACGAAACAAGTCCCTGACATATATGTACATATATAAAATTATATTTTATGTAAAGTGTAATGAAATGGGCCATGTATTTTGAAGAAATGTGAGATAAAAAAATAAAAAAAATGTGAGATGTGCCCATAGCTGAGCTACAGTCTAACAAGTTGAGGATATCTGCCTGTAGGTGAGCAGTGGTTTAACAGTTGTAAAATGAGTGCCCGTAGGTGAGCAGTGGTTTAACAGGTGTAAAATGAGTGCCCGGGGTTGAGCAGCGTTTTAACATGCTGAAACTGTGTGCCTGTAGCTGAGTTGAGCGTAATATGCGTGCTGACAGCCAAACCACGCGTAAGCCAGCGTGACCCGTTTGCGCGGAGCTGCGCACCGCGCCAACAAGCTAACCGACGGGCAACGTTGAGCAAGTTGTATCAAAACTGCCTTTACACAGACACACCTCCTAGCCTGTGTAGACAGTCATAAAATATAAAAAGCAATGGCCAGGTTCAAACCCAGGATACCATGCACCATAGTCAAAGTACTGAACCACTAAGCCATGACAGTTGCACTTAGAAATGCAGTAATAGCATATATATAGGAATGAATAGAAAGAGGAGCATGACAAAGCAGGTTTTGTGAAGCTGATACAATTCCAAAATGGCCAATCACAGATAAGTGCGGGAAAAACGGCATATATAAGCCCCATAGGCGGGAATATACAGCATAACTGATTGTAGAACCGACTTGCAGCCAGGATGTCAGGTTTAGGTGAGGGTAGTTGCTTCCGAGCACAGAGGTGGGGCGTTGAGGAGTCCAAACATATGGTTTGGCTCCTCGTCCATAATCATGAGGCCCAATTCATGCAGAGCCAGGTCCTGTGGGGAGCATATAGGGCTGAGGCGTGGGACCGGTTGGCTCATGATCTCACCAGTGCCACAGGAATACCAAGGACTGGTGAGCAGGTCCATCACCACCATGCGGACCTGAAGAGATGGAAGCAGGACCAACTGAACCATTGGATCCAGGAGGCCCAGAAAATGCCCAACGCCCCACTACTGAGTAAGTTACATGTAATTATTTATGTAAGAAATTAACCTAGCTGATATTATGGAGATGTGTATTCCAATATTACTTTATTTATATTACAGCTGCAGGTGTCCGTTCTGCGAACCATCGAGCCTATGGCGATAGGCTGGCACGGTTGTGCCACCAGGCAGGTCAGTAATTCTCTCCCTGTAACTGTAAATAAATATATAAGTATGACAGTTAGCAAAAGAGTGCAGTGTAGTCACTAATTAATAAAATGTGCAAGTAACAGTGCAAGAGGGTTTGCAAGTATTGCTTGATTACAAAAGTGTGATGCAGCCTGTAATCCAAACATAAAAATGAAACAAGTCTGAAATAAAGATGTCCCACCTGTAATATAATAGTACATAACCTGCAGCAGGCTGAAAAGTACAGCTACAGAAGCTGAGTAAAACACATGTGTGAAATATATCCCTGTTGAAATACAGAAACATGACAGAAGTGAAACTGTTGGAAAGGATTGTTATAACTACAGGTAAAACATGTCAATAAAGCCTAGAATTAAGTACTATCCTGAATTGTAAAAATAAAACAAGTGAGAGAGTGTGAGAAAGAGGTATGAATCCACCAATAAAGTAGTAATAACCCCTGAATAAAGTATACTGCAGTCAGTACAGAATTAAATGAATGTGACAGGCAGAAGCAAACAGTAACGTGTTGAAAACGGTACTGCAGCTGGAATGTGTCCCCCAAAATCTGGATATGTTGCTCTCAGTCTGCAATATGCAGATAGTATGGTTGTCTGAAATACCAAACATCCACAGTTGTCTATAGCTATATAAAGCAAATGTAGCAGGATGATGTAGCTGAACATAGCCAGATATGAATGTGTATGAATAAAAATGAAAATGTATATTGATGTAGCGGTAACATTCCTATCACCAACCTGAAGTAGTTATCACATAGGAAACAGTAGGCAGAACTGTAGTGTGTATATATCTGCAGCTAGTAGAAATGTACAGCATATGTATTGGTATTTGAAGTTGTTAATTAAATTTTCTTCACCCTACCCTATAACCACATATAATCCATTCCACGTGAAATTGGTATGTGCAATCACAATTAACACCCCTGGACATTTGTCCTGTTGGTTCATACATATTTGCATGTACGTTGATGCATCTGCCCTATTCATACATCCAAACCTGATGGCCTGTTGCCATCAATCAACCCTGCATGTTGTTGGATTGTGTATTGCTGTTCAAATTATGCATGTGTTATGCTTGTTGTTCAATGGTTTGAATACATGGGTGTTTGGTTAATAGGAATACTAATGCATGCTGTTACAACTAATTGTGAATGGTATCGTACATTACTAACCCAAACTGTCATAACATAATGCAAAACATAGGACAGGGAAGGCGGGTTCCAGCGGACCCACCTCTCCCTCCTCAGCTGGCGAGTGCACCTGGCAGTAGTGCCCAGGCCGGACCCTCCTCCAGTGGCCCTGTGCCACCTGCGGGTGGAAGCGCTGCAGGGGATTGGGCTCGTCCCCCCTCTGCAAGTGTGGCTGGAGGAGAACATCCACTCATCCTCCGTAGTGTCTGGACTATGGTGCATAGGGAGATCTGGGACGCTGTTCTTGGGCCCCTACGCCAGCTTGAGGCAGGGGTGGCACAACTCACGGGCGTGCCTGCTGCCCAGCCTACACAGCTCCCAGCACAGCCCCGTCCTGGGCAGTGAAGGCACAGTGGCAACTGCCCATGGGTGGGGATCTCAGTTCCACTGTTGCCATCTGTGGGCTCATGGGCTCAAGATATCCAAACATCCGTCCCCATCAATTGTGTAACCCCCCCCCACATGTGTCATACACCGCCCCTGTATGCGTCTTGTTTTTCCTGTCTGTTAACCTACCCAACCTACCTCCCCAGCTATACTGACTTCCTGTACCTGACATACCACTCTCAGCTGAAAGAAAAAAAAAAAAAAAAGGGGCACCCTGTACCCACAACAAAATTATGCCCCATACATAGCTGCTCATTTTGCACACATGTCTGCTGGACATGGAGACTGTCAATTACAATTGGCTGTACAAGTATTACTGTTGTCCTTACACCTCTCTCAGGGGTGGAAGGTTTCAAATGTCACACCCAATTACAAACATATGCACAGCTGTTGCGGATGAAGAAATGGGCATCTATGGGCCTTACCTACATCCCTCCTGCAAAACCCGAGCTTGTTTCCCTACTGTCCTACCCTCTTTGTGACCCCTTTTTCACCACTTTCCTGTCTCCCCATTTTCATTTCTTTCAAAGAAATTAGCGCGGATGTGCGCAAGAGTAAGCACTTTTAAGCAGTTGTAAGCGGGTATGCGCATGTGTGCGGAGCTAAACGCCAGTGCGCATGCGTGAGCTCCGCGCAAACCAGCGCTAACCCGCTTACAACTGCTTAAAAGTGCCTTAGTCACTGTGAATGACAAGGCCTGTAGTCTGCTCAAAAGCAAAATAAAATCCCACTGTCAGTCCCGAACCCAGGACCTTGGAAACAGTAGTCTGCATGACTTACCACTAAGCCATGACTGCTATATAAGAATATTGTGCTACAATAAATATATCATGCAATAGTAGGAATGAATGTAAAGGGAATATAGGATGTGTAGTACACAAAGCATGTCATGTATATTTACTGTCAAATGATTCAATCACTGCTTCTGACCCTTTCCCTAATATCGGTGTGTATATTTGATGTCATTCATTATTTATCTATGTTTTTCAGGTATCAACCCACTCACTCTATCAACCCACTCACTTAACTTAGGTTATTACACCCATGCTTTTTTCATTCATTTTTTCCCTTTTCTTAATGGGTTCACATGCATCAACCACCTCAGTTACTATTTTTACCCCTCTACTTATAAAAACATTTTTTTTGGATATCCATCACTAACAGTTTAACATATTTGCATTGTTTTTAATATTAACATGTTTATTTCGGAATGCATGTAAATGAATTCTAATGATGGAAGGTTTTAATATTTTAGATATATAATATTGCCCTAGGCATACAGTACACACTGTATATACATACAACACAGTGTATTGATTTTTAAATTTATTTATTTTTGGGAGTGTAGATAATAGGAAAACATCCATGTTTTTTTAATTCAATTTAATTTATTCAAATTCATGAGAAGCACTTATTGCTTTAATTCTAGCTTGGGAAACATTTTAGATGCAATTCAGTGTTTTTAAACACATTTATGTTTACATAAAAAAACCTTTTAGAAGGTTCCTTTAAATGTTTCAATCTAACAACCTGTACTTCCAATTAATGTCAAGATTGATATAATATATAAGGCATATTGCTAAAGGAGATGGCATTACTTGAAAAAGCTCAGAATTGTCTGAGTGAAAGCGCTTGTGTTACTCTGGTTTTGTGGACTGTTCTTAAAAGACGTTTTTTTAGACATTTGGCTGCCTTCCTGCTGCTTTTCTACTTCCTTGGTTGTGGATTTTGATTATTTGGCTCTACACCTCTTCGTTTTTCGTTTATCCTGTCGTTTTATGCCATGACCACTGAGGAGGAAAGCTTCAATCCTGGAGAAACTCCGGAGATTCTGCAGGCTAGTACGAATGATATACCCGTGAGCCGAGCAGAATTCAACCAAGTATTGGTTGCACTCAAGGAGCTGACAAACTTGCTGAGACCAACGAGTACTGCCTCGTCGGGAGTTGCTTGTAACCAGCAACACGCTTTAGAGGTGAAACAGAATACTATCCCAGTCATTGCGGACTCAGAAGGGGGAAGAATTGTATCATTACCTTCCTATGAAGTGTCCAGCGCTGGGCTTAGATGTAACAACATTATTCAATGCCAGGATTCTAATTGGAGGTCGGACATGGGTGTGCGACCTAAAAACAATGAATTTAACAACACAAGAGTCGAAAACAGAAACAAAGACGTCAACTTTTCAAAATGGGCTGGCCAGCGTTTTGTGTTTTCAAAAGGTACTGTTAACCTCAGCAATGCTTCTAATTTTGACCAGGAAATGGACTTGTTTAAAGACAAACTTTATACTCTAAGAAGTACACAGCTTGAAATAGATTATTTAAAGGAGTGTGTCAGAGTTAAACATATTCCTAAAGGACTACGCTTCTTTAAATTTCCTAACAATGTACAGCATGGTACTAGCTACTATTACAAGTTAAGTGAAATCTTTGATAAGGCAGGGTTGGATATGCTTAATTTAATGACTAATGAATATGAATTAAAAACACAAGCACTAATGAATGATTTAGATGTTTTGAATAACAAATTAACTACTGACTTGGATTCCAATGCTTTTAAGCTAGATTATGATAAACTGTTTGATAATGTGGACACCTTTTGTGATAAGATTCTTAACAGGAAGTTAAGAAAGATAGAAAGGGACCTAGTGGACTAAAGAGATGGGTTGGCTTACCCTTCTCCTAACGGATATAATAGAGGGGCTTCCACCAGGTCACCCATTAACAGTATAGACAGGGGTGATGATGCTCAGGAAGAAATGGAGGAGCTTCCTAGGAGAAGTGAAAGACTAGCTGAAAAGGGCAGAAGGGGTAACAACAATCAGGATTTTCAGCGGAACCCTGGCAAGACCGGGGTTTGGGGGCAAAGACAAACACCGAGAACATGGATGCCCAAACGTTAAATGATTTTGATATGCTCAACATTACCAGACCCATTGAAGGCCCTGTAAGTGACCCTAATATGGAACCTGACTTCAATTTTAGCATTATAGACAATACTGAAGGAAATTGTACTATGTTAAGAAAGGACAATTTTGTAATCTACAATTACACTGATATGGACCTAGATGAATGTTCATTTGACGTGTTTACTCGTGGGTTACACTTTGTCCCATCCAAATCAATGAATTTGACGCAAGCCTTAGTGGAACTAAAGCTTTTCACTAGGGGCTTAAATTTGAATCAGATTTTTAAAGGCCAGAAACTCAATGACATGTGCCCATCCCGCACCAGTTTAATAAATCCACCACTTCATCCAATGATTCTTTTCTTTGAGAAATTGGTTGAGAATGATTTTAGGAGAATATCTAAAAATAATAAGTTACCATCTCAGAGCAATTTATCCGAACAAGAAACCAATTTTATTAACCATCTCAAAGAAGAGAATATTAGGATTATGAAACCGGACAAGGGTGGAGGGGTGGTGCTTATGTTTTCTGAAGAATATGAAGCACATATTCACACCATGCTTCAGGATGATGACCAATATGACACGGTATCAAGAAACGAGGTCAATATTGCTTTTGCTCAGATTAATTACTACTTGAATGATCTTTTATTGCAACATGTCATTAATGAGAAGGTCTTTAATTATTTATATGTAGAGAAACCCAAGATACCGGTCATATTTGGGATTCCCAAGACTCATAAAGGCATCCATCCTTTAAGGTTTAGACCAATAGTATCAGGTGCGGGGGGTATAACTGAGCCTATAGGGAAATTCATTGATTTTTTATCAAAAGAATTTACACCCCATCCTCAGCCACGTTTGCAAAGATTCTTGGCACTTTTTGCGTGATGTTCTCACCTCCTGTTTTTCACCAGACTTATTAATGGTAACTATCAACGTTAAGGATCTTTTTTCTAGTATCCCACATAAGGAAGGACTAGAATGGTTTAGCGAGTTCCTTATTAAAGAAACCAGTCTCACTAACAAGTTGTCAAATCTACTAACTGAGTTGATGGAAATTGTGTTGCTCAACAATTTTATTTTTTTCAATGGAGAACTGTTTCGGCAACGTAAGGGGGTAGCTATGGGAGCATCATGTGCTTCATTTTATGCCAATGTGGTATTACACAAATGGGAGCACACATTCGTCCTCACAACACCTTGGAAACAACATATCCTCTTTTACAGATGATATTTGGACGATATTTGCATCCTTTGGGGAGGTTCAGAGGATGAGTTAGGGCAGTTTTTCAGCTACATCAACTCCACTACTAGTTTCCTTGAATTCACGTACACTGTTGACCCACATGAATTAAACTATTTAGACATTACTTTGTACAAGGACTACACCCAGAACACTTTCCACTCTAGACTACACCGCAAACTTACATTTTCTAACTCTTTTTTTACACTTCGAGAGTGCACATCCTCTATATCAAAAAAGAGGAATTATTAAAGGGCAGCTCATCAGAGCAAGCAGAATATGTAGCACTCAGGAAGATTTCGAACTTGAGGTAAAAACCTTGCAGACATTATTTTTGGAAAGAGGATATCCTTTAGAATTATTCACGAGCCTAGCTGAAGTAGGCTCCTTAAGGGACTCCTTATACACACCGATATTAGGGAAAGGATCAGAAGCAGTGATTGAATCTGCTTCAGAAACACTTGTTCATCACATGAACAGTTTTGCATATACATATTCCTCCAATTCCAAGGAAATGGAGGAAACTATAATACAACACTGGCCTATCCTAGCTCTGTTTGAAGAACTGAAAGATTTTATACCTTCTAAACCAAGTTTTGTTAGAAAAAGGGGTGTAAATTTCAAAGAGATTTTTGAAAGGAAGCATGATAGTAAGAGAAAAGCAAAGCAACCAAGAACAGGCACATATAAATGTGGCGCTTGTAGCCAATGCCATGCCATATTGAATGAAACATCCGTGTACATTCCATCTAGGAGATTTAAGGTTCACCCTCCAGGTTTTTATACTTGTGTTACCAAAGGGGTTGTATACCTGGGCCTTTGCACCACATGTCAAAGTTTTTATGTGGGGAAGACCGAAAGGGAGCTTAAAAAACGGATTTATGAACATTACTACGACATGGCTAAGAAAAAGGAAACAAATGCTTTCTTCAAGCACTCCCTTTCTTGCCCAGGGTTAAACATAAAATTTCTAGTACTAGAACAAGTTGAGCCAGATGCAAGGGGTGGTGACTGGGAATCCACACTTGAATACCGTGAACTACTATGGCAGTTAAGACTGGATGCAGGAAGACCACCCGGGCTCAATGGGACCATCAGCATTAAATCAGTCCTCAAGTTAAGAAGATCTAGGCTGTAGCCATAGTCACGGTATTCATTACCTTACGGCTCATTTTTTATTTGATGTCATTCATTATTTATCTATGTTTTTCAGGTATCAACCCACTCACTTAACTTAGGTTATTACACCCATGCTTTTTTCATTCATTTTTTTCCCTTTTCTTAATGGGTTCACATGCATCAACCACCTCAGTTACTATTTTTACTCCTCTACTTATAAAAAAAATTTTTGGGATATCCATGACTAACAGTTTTAACATATTTGCATTGTTTTTAATATTAACATGTTTATTTCGGAATGCATGTAAATGAATTCTAATGATGGAAGGTTTTAATATTTTAGATATATAATATTGCCCTAGGCATACAGTACACACTGTATATACATACAACACAGTGTATTGATTTTTAAATTTATTTATTTTTGGGAGTGTAGATAATAGGAAAACATCCATGTTCTTTTAATTCAATTTAATTTATTCAAATTCATGAGAAGCACTTATTGCTTTAATTCTAGCCTGGGAAGCATTTTAGATGCAATTCAGTGTTTTTAAACACATTTATGTTTACATAAAAAAACCTTTTAGAAGGTTCCTTTAAATGTTTCAATCTAACAACCTGTACTTCCAATTAATGTCAAGATTGATATAATATACAAGGCATATTGCTAAAGGAGATGGCATTACTTGAAAAAGCTCAGAATTGTCTGAGTGAAAGCGCTTGTGTTACTCTGGTTTTGTGGACTGTTCTTAATAAAAGACGTTTTTTTAGACATTTGGCTGCCTTCCTGCTGCTTTTCTACTTCCTTGGTTGTGGATTTTGATTATTTGGCTCTACACCTCTTCGTTTTTAGCATACTCAAATATCCTAATAGATGTCAAGGCCCACACCATGGCCAGACCATACTGCATGCAGTAACACCCTATCAGATATAGCAAGCATTCCAAGGTGTGAATGTACATGGAAGATAGGAAAGCCACAGCAACACACTACAGTCAAGACACCTAGCAGGCATACAAGTAGTGAATGTAAAGGGCAAATAATGAAGCCATAGCAACAAAGTGCAAGAGCCACTGCTATATACCAGTTACACCACGTCCCACAGGAAAGCACACACACCCACATTAACAGTAGTAGTAATCTTAGGTGTCAGTGTACATACACACTTAGTACAGGAAACTGGAGAAATGAATGGAGAAATGTTAATCTACAACACAGCTGGAAATATAAGAGAGATACTAACCTTTGCACTCACAAAACAGTGTCCACAGCATACCAGCATGGTCCCTGCCCTTAAAATCTGAAAGGGCTACGCCTATCTCACATACCTTTTTATAGCACTGTCCTGAAATCACAGTGAAAACTGTAATCAGTACACAACTGGCTGCATGCAATTAGCAAATGCTGGCTAACAATTGGTACAGAGGCCATCACATGGACATATGCAGATACCTACAAAAGCATGCTGTACTCCCAGTCCACACATGCAATACTTTCATTGCACCCTCTGGAGGTAGGGAGAGAGAGAGAGAGAGAGAGAAAAAAAAAAAAAAAAACACAAACAAAAACACTTATTAACAAAACCTACTAGACAGCTGTCATCTGTCAACTGGAGCAGGACACCGATCCAAAAGGCAACGCAAGCAGCTGTGACAAACACAGGTAATGTAAAGTAATACTTTAAAAGTCTACATACTGTGAACCCTCCATATGTGTCATTGGTCTGTATCTATATGTATATGAAGATGTGCATAGGGCAGGGGACATACAGCAACTATCAGTGAAGGCTGTACATACACATGTATGTGAGGGCATCTATGTGCACATATCAATGTAGGTTGAATGTAGGTTGTAGTGCAATGTACAATGTAGGTTTCACAGTTATGTATGTTAACAGTATGTTAGTGTGTGTATACAGTTTTGTAAACAAACATGTTGATATACCTATCTATCATATGGATACGTATGTATGTTAATATATGTATGTATGTGTGTGTGTATATATATATATATATATATATATATATATATATATATATATATAATATGCATATATGTATACATAGACAGATGTAGATAGATAGAATATGTACAAACATATATATGTAATACACACATACAGATATAGATATATGTAGATACATATACATAGACAGACAGATCTGACTATCTACAGATATGACTGTATATGACTATCTCACACTCCCCCTGTCCCACCCCTCTGTCACTCCTCTCTGTCACCCCCTCCATATCTATAGCAATATATGTACATCGATATATATATGTGTATATGTATACATATATATATATATATATATATATATATATATATATATATATATATATATATATATATATATATATATATATATATATATATACACATATATATATATATATATATATATATATATATATATATATATATATATATATATATATATATATATATATATATATATATATATATATATAGAGAGAGAGAGATATTCTGAGTGAGGCACATGTGTACAGATGTATTGCAACAGGTGCCTGGTGACAAAGGCATGGAGTGAATACCAGTGTCGAAACTGGAGTACCATACCCCATTTCAAATCACCTACACCAGTAACCACCAGATATGTGATTGGCTGCCCACCACTGCATGTGTCAGGGGTGAACAGGTCATAAACGATAGGCCCCCCAATGATAGTCACAGTGGCACACTATTCCTGGAATACCTGTACATGGTATGTGTCAGCAGACATGGTGTGTCAGCTATGGACATGTAGGTCAGTGTACCCCTCCACACCACACAATGTCTGCCACGGTATGTACCTCACATGACAGCTACAGATATGGAGAAGGACACAGTGACATGTACGACACTGTGACAATGCACTTAAACAGATTACCAATGCACAGTGACTGACAACACCACAGAGTGCACACATACTACCCACATAGAGGTTACCACTCCTGGATTTACATACTTAAGTCACACCCATGACAGCTGTCCAACAACCATAGTAACACCTCACACCATCCACAACCTAAATGACCGCTGTGTGTCGTCCTTGACACCACAGTAGAGATCACATGGCGGAGGTACAGGTTCCTACCCACAAATAAGACATACCCTGCAATAACCCACACAGCGTTAAGAAGCAAGACTCCCCATGAGTACATGTCATACATACCCTGCTGAATGTTAGTCAGATAGGTAATATGCCATATGAGTCACCCTGTGTAACTGTTTGACAGGAGCAGGTACCATCACATCACATGTGTCATAAGGGTCAGGGTAGCAGAACAGTATGCTGCTGTAGTCCCAGGGGCAATAGCATATTGTACTGTATTGTATTGGTAGGTAGAGGTGCCTCCTTTGTGGAGTGGAACCACTGCTGCTGTACACCAGTGTACAGGTACATATCCTGTAGTCAGGCTAGTGTTACATAGCACTTCTATATGCGGGTTTAGCTCCACTTGGAGCTCAAGTAGCATGCAACCGGGGATACCATCAGGTCCCATTGATGCTGTGTTTTTTGCTTTTCTGAGGGTGGCTCTCACCTGGACATCTGTGATGACAGGGAGGTTACATTCAGCTGGGATAAGTATGTCTTTGTTTGGGGGAGAGGGAGGGGGGAAAATTGCACTGAACCTGTCTGCCACAATGTTGCCAATATCTGTGGGTTCAGTGAATTATTTGTTGTTGTGTACTAACTATGAGCATATTGGAGGGCTTCTGACCAGGTTTTTAACATAACTGAAGAAGGCCTTGTGGTTATCTGTAGTGTCCCTGGTGATTTCCCTCTCAAAGTTGCCCATGGATGTTTGTATGAGAGAACATAGCTCTTTACTAGTGCTGATCAGACATGCCTTCCCTTTATGGAATTATGCTCCATCTTGCAGTAGCTTCCATCTTTTGTTATACAATCTGTTTATGGCTGGGGTCCACCAGACAGGATGCTTTCCCTTTGTGGAGAGTGTCTTGATCTTATATGGGATTGCATGATCCATGCATTCTCGGAGATGTCCGTAGAAATCATTTGTGAAGGAGTCAGCATTGTGGGTTGTGGCTTCCAGTGGGCTTAAAGGATACCATCTCAGTCTTAAGAAGTGTAAAGTTTGCATTTGGAATGTTATTCACTGTAGTCGTTTGTGCTGGTGGTGGAGGTGGGATATGTATATCCAGGGCGATTAGTTTGTGGTCAGATCACAGTAGTTGATGATGTTCCCCATACAGTACCTCGATACAAACCCCCAGAGTGAGGAGGTGCTTTGGACCTGAATCAGTGTGCTGACTGCTGGGGTTTGGTAGTATGTCGTATGGAGTGTGCCAGGTACTGTTGCACAGTTGTTGGCTGAGTACTGATACCTGGCCATTTACATGTGTATCCACCAATAGACAGACAGATGCTATATATGGGAGATATGATGTATCACAACAGTTGAGTAGCATGTGTAGTATGTGTGCCAAATTCTGCTGACATATTTTGCTGATATAATTTTATTGTCTTTTTCAGGACCATGGTTCACCAGCGCAATCCGGCATACTCTGCAGCAGAGGATGAGGAAATACACCAGAGCCTGGTGCGGGATTTTGCAATACTCTTTTCCCGCACCAGCCAGAATCAGCTGGAGAGGGCTGCACTGTGGCAAGACCTGGTCCGTCGGGTAAATGACATAGGCACACATAACAGGACATATGAGCAGGTACGACATCACTGCAGTGATTTAATCAGAAATGTCCGTCAGTGTGCGTCGGATATCCACAGGCAACAGGTTGCCACAGGTGGTGGGGTGGCTACACATCCCCCACTCACCAGACTGGAGGGACTACTCCTAAGTGTTGTGGCTCCAGCCCACCAACAACAATAGCAGCAGACCTGCATTATGATGGAGGCTGGAGCCACACAGCACCATGACTACGAGCGTGCAGTTAATATGCCATATGCATAGTTGACTGTTGTGTACACTGGTAGTTAATGCATGTGTGAGGTGTGTCCTTGGTTTGTAGCTGTCATCATAGTATTTAATGTGCAAGTGTGATATTCTCAATATAAGCAGCTGACCTGTGAAAGGCAACTGTTGTACTACTGACCTGTATCATACTCAGTAACAATGGCACAATTGTGCCCACTGACATTAATTTCCTCACTTCTGCAGGTCCCTCCGGTGTAACAGCAATGCAGCTTATCCATGCTGGTGAGTGTGTATTAACAATACCTTTAACAGTCTTGATAGTAAAAGTAATATTAGGCTCAATCAGTAGTGCTCTGTGTATGCATGCAGGTGTGTCTGTGTCTGTGTGTTGATATCTCGCATAATGAGTAATGTGCAAGTGTGCAAGTGTGCATGTGTGTGCATGTGTGCATCTGTGTGCACCTGTGTGCATGTGTGCACCTGTGTGCATGTGTGCATGTGCACATGTGTGCATCACTGGTAACATTGTGTAGACATTGTAAACTGTGTTTCCTGTTTCCCTCCCACAGGTTCTGGTGCTGCTCTGGTGTCATGCAGCAGGGAACCTGAATCAGGTGCCACAGGTAGTGATAATGATGATATCTGTGTAATGGCACAGGAAGGTGTGCCAGGGTCCGTCATTGGTCAGCCAATTGACAGTACACAGCTGTCAACCCCATCAATGCGCACAGTCATCCTGCCAATACATCCTTTGTCACCAATGTCCCTAGGTGATGGACAGGATACAGTGGGCATTGACCAGGGTAATTTGGTATCTGTGGCACATGCTTCCCCACACAGCAGCCATGGGCATGGCTCTGAGATGGTACCACAAAGACAGATGTCCAAGGGTTCTCGTAGGAGCATCCGTGGGCATACTGCCCCTGTCAGACGTGCCCACAGAGGTCTTACAACCTCAGCTATGTTTTGGGCTGTCATGCAGGCACAGTCTCGTATGGAACGGTAAACCAGACAGGGTCTGAGGGAGCTGACAGCATGTCGCACAGCCATGAGTGACAGTATGCGTGACATTGCGGCTGCCATCCGTAATTTCACCGATGTCATAGACAGACATTGTGGGGACATATTAGATCAGTTCCACAACTACATGTCCATGAGCCAGGGCAATGGTGGACGGTTGAGGCGTCGACGTGGGCGTATGCCAGCAACAGCAGCAGCTGGTAGTCGTCGCGGACAACAACAGGGCCACGGCTGCCCCCATAGTGCCAGCAGCAGCCCCAGCAAAGCTGGGTCTGTGCTGTCATCAGACCGCCCCAGGAGACCACATGCACGTGGCTCTGGACAAGCCCAACAGGGATCTGTGTCCAGTCAATGAACACCTGCTTCTGATGACAGTACCCAGTCTGGATCGGTACCGGATACGGTCCATAGCACCCCTGCAAGGCACAGGTACCATGTCCGTGGCCAGAGACACTGATCTGTATGACCTGGCAGGTACAGTCTGTGGCTGTCCACAAACACCGGTATATGGCAGCCATGAGGTGGAACTGTGTGCATCCATTCCATACACACATGCGAATTGACAACACCTAGGGCTACCGCATACACGCACACACTGCATCAACACTGCCCCACCTTGTACTGCTGTCCCTCACCAACACACATACACATACATGTCAATTGGTGGTATCAGTGGCAGACTCAGGCATACCAAGTTCACACCCTGTGCATATGATGAAACTGTGCCACCTCCTGCAATCTGTAACATCAGTGCAGGTACAGGTTAACATGTTGCTGATGAACAGGGTGACTACATAGACGTGTAGTAATAGTATCATGTTGTTAACAGTACAGTGTGCTGATATAATTGTGGGTATATCCCAGCATGCCTGATGCAGTAAGGGTATGATTGTCTTGTACTGTTTTCTACACCCATGGTAAGTACCATAGTGCATCATCTGCACATGTTTGCATACTGGTGGTAAGGATGTCAACAGAAGGCCACATACATAGGTAGCACAGGGGATAAGGTAATGAAAGTATTGATACGCAATGATGGACATGTAAACTGAAAGTGGCATGTTGCCCACACTGGACTCTGCAATGCGGATGTTTGAGGATGTTGATATGTGTGCAGTACTACACAACTGGTACAGGACACACAGGAGCACCCTAGCACTGCAAGCTCACACCTCATACCATGCTAGACAGCCCCAACACACAAAACTAACTTTCACAGGAGGGAGAGTCCCCATAAATGTCAGGGATACTGTGGTGGCAGGACAGGTAGCATACATCCTACTAAGTATGGAACCACTGAGTGAAGGCTCAGGGTCTGTTATTTGACATGTGTATTAGTGCAGGTATGAGCACCTGGGTTGCTGTCCGGTTATTGTACATCCTGACGGTACATGGTCTGTACACTTGTGTGCGCTGAGACTGGACCCTGGCCATCTGACCTGTGTATTTCCATGTACATGTGTATAGTGCCTGCATATTTGCACTGTTAACCTACTGGAAGTGGTACGGCTTGTTTGTTGTACAATGGACTACATGCAGCCCTGCTTACTGTAGCTTTGTTTGCATGCATGTTTGCTTGCAGTTACCCTGGAACACTGATTCCACCTGCAATGCAGATTTACGGAGCCTCTGTGGATTCCTAGTGACATCTGCATAGCTTACTATACGTATGTCCATGTCTCACTTGACAGAACGTCACTGTTTGTCCTGTTCGCATGTACATTGCCTGTGACACATTGCATATGACTTACCTGGCATTTGACCACGTGAGCAGTCATATATGCCAGCGCTAACTAATCACAGGCACTACACCCTCACATACTCACCTTCTGTACCTTGTTCCCCATTGGCCCTATGCGCTGTTAATCACCATGGCAATCACAATACTATGGTAGCATGTGCAAAGGTCACTTGTCAGTCACCTCTATGGTACAGTTGTGGAATATGTGAGTCATGTGGCAATGTCACAGCTGCCACATGTACACAGTCAACCCTCTCCCCTACCCATGAACGTACAACACATATGTGAGATGCAACCACATAGCCAAACTGGGGACTAAGCACTCTGAACCCAGTACTGGCATAACCTGTCAGGTGGCATGAAATACTACAGTGACTACAATACCAGTCTGATGTAGACCTACACTGACAGCAATCCAAACACATGAACACACTGGGGCATTCTTGGAGCCTCAGAATAGCATCCTGCCTGAGCAGCAGACACCTCTGCAGCTGGCACACAGGCATACGTTAAGCTGGAACACAGCACGTGCAACACATAGCACACAAATCCTGTGTGCCAAACAGTCACAGCCTGTATGGCTAGACAACACACCTGCTACAGTTGTGTTGGGTACCTTTATTGTCCGGTACAGTGAGGTCCCGCTCACCAGGCTGGACAAGGTGAAGGTCACAGTGATATGCCCGTGGGGCACTATGGTCCACCACATAACACAAGCATACAGGTCAGTCAGAGGCATGGACACATATGACTCAGTCATTGTCCGTGCCACTATGGCTGACCTGTGATGTACCTCTCTGGACTACATGATAGGGAACATAGAAGGGCTCTCTGAGCATGTGGCACAGGCTGGTATGACCCTGACCTTGGTTGGCATCATACCCTCACCAAGAATGCTGACGAATTACTGAATGCTGATGAATTACTGTAGCTACAACACCCTAGCTGAAAGGTTCCTAGCATGTAGTCACTGCATTGCTATGGAACAACTTGTTACCACTCCCACAACAGGTGAAAACATGCAGCATCTGTTCATCAACAACATGTAGACTATATGCCCCAGACCAGATGTGTATCCCTCGATGCTAGGATGATACCATATACAACTCACACTGTATATACACATACCACATGCAGCACCCGCACAGAAAACCACAGTCTAATGTTATCCAGTGCAAATACCATGTATTCACATGTGGCAGGCATCAGACATGGGAACTATTGAAGGTCACAGGTATATATGTGTAGTTGGCACACACATACATCATATGTGTGCATTGCCATTACTGGTTTAATCGATGTCATGCATTATTGTGAACAACAACCCACACACATGGGCATTCTGTGTGACATAAACACATGTGGCATTTGTGGAATTCAAAGCCATAACTAACTGTGCTATGAGAGTAGTGAGAGACGCAGTAGCAGAGCGTGCTATTTGCATTATTGGGAGATTTGCCCTCTTCTGCTGTACTTGTAGGGTGCTGACATCATCTCTGTTTAGAGATTGGAATATGCAGCAGCTGGTGTGTTGTACTGGTTGCCAAAAGGGTCAGTTCTCTCACACATGTAATTGCACACACTCTACTTCCACCCCCCACACACACACTTGCCATTTGCAGGATTCAAACCCCTACCTAACTATGTTATGACACTAGTACGAGATGCAGTAGCCGAGTCCGCTATTTGCATTACTGGGAGGTTTCTCTTCTCCGGCATTACTTATAGGGTGCTGACATCATCAGTGTTTAGAAAGAGGAATGTGCATCATGTAGTGTGTTCTCCTAGTTACCAAAAGGGACATTTCTGTCATACAGAATTGCACACACACTAACCCCCCTCCACACACACTGAGCATTTGCAGGATTCAAACCCCTACCTAACTATGTTATGGCACTCAAGACGGACGCATTAGCAGAGCGCGCTATTCGCATTACTGGGAGGTTTCCCTTCTCCTGCTGTACTTATTGGGTGCTGACATCATCAGTGTTTAGAAAGGGGAATGTGCATCCTGTAGTGTGTTCTCCTAGTTGCCAAAAGGGACATTTCCCTCACACAGAATTGCACACACACTAACCCCCTCACCCAAACACACACACACTGAGCATTTGCAGGATTCAAACCCCTACCTAACTATGTTATGACACTCGAGACGGACGCATTAGCAGAGCGCGCTATTCGCATTACTGGGAGGTTTCCTTTCTCCGGCTGTACTTATAGGGTGCTGACATCATCAGTGTTTAGAAAGGGGAATGTGCATCCTGTAGTGTGTTCTCCTAGTTGCCAAAAGGGACACTTCTCTCACACAGAATTGCACACACACCACACACACACACACACACACACACACACACACACACACACACACACAGAGCACTTGCAGGATTCAAACCCCTACCTAACTATATTATGGCACTTGAGGGAGACGCATTAGCGGAGCGCACTATCCGAATTACTGGGCATCTGTTCTGCACCTGCAGTATTTATAGGGTGCTGACATCATTATTTCTACAGAGGTATGTACATCTATTACTACCTGTCAGGTGGGGGATAGCATATATATGCATTTGCAGCCACCTACTTCAGGGTCAGATATGCACATCAGCACTGGCAGGTTATGTTTTATACTATGCTTCGTGACCACAGGACCTGTAACACACAACACAATCAGTTCAGACCACCCTCCCACATCCAGGACACATACTTTGCTTCCCTGGGAACAATGCCAAGATATGAAGGTGTTCACAAACACCATTCCAGTTGTTAACGTCAGGTACAGGTATATTGTGTGTGGGAACTACTCAGGCCTCTACAACATTACCCTACAGCCACTACAATTTGTGTGTCCATGTGCTATGGCAGGACCACTCACCACAGCCACAAGGGGGAATACATATTGCACCTGACCATCTGCAACATGGGTACTCACTGTTCCACACCAGAGGTAGACCACCATTGTTGATATCTGACCATACCCACCTTTCCCTGGACATCCATATCCCATCCCCACCCCCAGGCAAGGTTGTCACTGCAACCAAAGTGTATTTATCAAAAGCAGACTTTACACTTGTGAAGACTGGGGTGGAAGACTTCAAAGGACCCATGCTAGGGGAGTATACAGGCCACGCTGCATAATCCTTGACAATTGCATTCTATGAGCATGTGGAAGGTCTGCATTGATCATGCTATCCCAAATATACCCATGACTCCTCCACAACAGGACACCTGTCAGGTGTACACCAGCCATATATGAGCTGTCCAACAGACGGAGTGAGCTAATACATTGCAGAGCAGTAGCCCACAGAGGGAGGACATCTCTGAACAGTACTGGCACGACACTTCAATCCCTCATAATGATCACGACATAGTGTTGACAGTGAAATTGTCCAGACACTGCAGATAAGGCTCCCCTCAGTCTGTTATTGATGCCCACTTACTGTTAGAGGTCCTCACCAACCCTCTTCCAGCAAACACCAGCCACATGGATGTGGCATAGCAAATTCAACACCTGGGATCTCCACTGTGTCCCTGCTTGATGGAGGTACAGCACACTAGCCTCAAATGGTGCCTTATGTGACCTACTTTACAGTGGCACAGTAGCCTACTGTACTGGGGAGGCAGACGCCAAGCACACTCTGGCTAAGCTTTCATTCCCTAGGGCAAACAGCCTAGTATTGACCTCTACACCCATATGTTTAATTGTCAGATGCACAATATTTGTTGCTGATAGACTGTTTGCAGGTCTTTATTGCCATAGCATTCCCTGTTTCTATGAACAACTTGCGTATTTGTGGAAGATGTCTGAATATGAGAGGGATCCACTATATCACTTATGTCTCTGTAGTCATTTAACTGTGTGCACTGGGCAGATTGCTGTAATGTGGTTGGTTCCTGGAATAACATGTACAAATACCAGATATGTGTGGCCAACTGCTAAACTGAGATATGGCCTAAGTGTGTGAGCATGCCCAGTTCAGGCTTTCCATGGCATGTTGTCTGACATATGTCTCATTTATCAAAGTGTGCGAGCATGCCCAGTGTGAGCTTTCCATATGTTGAAATCTGCAGTCCACCACATTTGTGGTTGAGTGTGAACTTCCACAATCTCACGTTTATGGTTATGTGTTGGGTGTCATGTTGTGTACTTACTG
The DNA here is from genome assembly GCF_019279795.1 of Protopterus annectens. Classification (NCBI taxonomy): domain Eukaryota; kingdom Metazoa; phylum Chordata; order Ceratodontiformes; family Protopteridae; genus Protopterus; species Protopterus annectens. Next base: position 1,840,267,368 of record NC_056731.1, read on the forward strand.
GCCAACTGCTTTGTGTCTGAACACAACAGGGATTATACTGCAGGGTTTGCATGGGATACTTTGCATACAGTTGTCAACATCCTTTCATACTGACCAAACACTGTAGTACCGTATAGTGTACTGGTTCAGTACTTTCACTGTGGTGGACAGTATCCTGGGCTTTAGTCCTACCACTGCTTTAAATTTTCATAGTGAGCACAACAGACTGGTTAGGGGCCAGTTATGCACATATGACCATGTTGCATTACGTTCAGATATGGACTACTTAAACCAGGCTTGTCCAACATTGGTAGTGTATTCTACAACAAAGGTGGACATTGGCGAACACTAGCGATGTGCCCTAGGCCATTTCTAATGCTAGTCAGAGAGTGTGTTTGTCCTTCGACACACATTGTAACTGGAGTTTGCCATGACATATGTCATGGTTGGTATACTGTGCCTCCGTCTACCCGTGACATAACAGTGATATCCAGGGTAAACCTACCATCTCCCATCCACTCATCAAAATTCCTCTTGAGGAGAGTCAATGAGTGACTCTCTGGCTAACATGTACTGGGAGTTTACTCAAGAGTGGGGGTGGCTTCTGTGTTATGGATCAATCAGTACAGCATGTCCTATGTATGTCAGTGCTGGGGTTCAGGTCTCTCATGTGCATAGCTCACTGACATTCAGATTGTACAAGGTGCAGCATGTTCATTGATTCCAGCTTGGACATGGCTTTATACATCAGGCACAACTTGCCTCTGGGTGGGCAGTATGGCACTGTATGGAGCTGCAGTTTGTTTAATCAGGCAACACATGGCATCTGTTCAAGCTCTTTGATACTCCTGGTGAGGTACTTTTGGGGTCTTTCCAGCTGATGGAGGAGTCTGCTGAGGTACATCCCACAGGGGCCATTGTACTCAATTGTGAGGCTGATGAAGGATGACTGCAGAGCCACAATGACCTCCCCTGATCTAGATCTGACTACCTTCATGATTAGGTGGGTATATGGTATGTTTCTGTAACCACTACAGCCACATGCTTGTCCAATGCAAGATATCTATCTACTTGTGTCCCCAGGTCTCCTATTGCATCTTAAGTACTTAATGGGTTAACACCTATGTGGTAATTGGTGGGCACGTACTGTATATCCACAGGGGTTGACTATACACTTTTCTGCAATTAGCTTGCTGACATGGCTATGGCACCAGTTGTCTGTTTCTATGTGGCCCTTTTGTGGGATGCTTGTGTCAGCTGGAGGGTCAGATATGGTGGCCAGTTTGTAGTCTTCTGCAAACTTGTTCAGACACAGTCCTTCCATGTTGGCCTGTACCTATGGGACATATATACCAAACAAGGGAGGTCCCAGGACCGAGCCTTGTGGGATGCCAGTTGTATCTGGTTTGTAGTCTGACATGGCTGCAGCATTTCTGACCATGTCAGTTCTGTCCTTGGTCTGGTTTGCAACCCCTCTACTGACATAAGGGTTTATATTTAAGCTGGTGAGCTTATCTATAATGAACACGTGGGGTATTGTATGGAAGCCTTTTGCAAGGTCCAGCTAGGCTGTGTGGACCACATTCCCCTCATCAATGGCCTTAATGATCGTTTCAAATGAGTCAGACATGTTTAAGGGGCAGGATCTGCACTTAAGAAAGCCACACTGGGTAGGGTCCAGTGTCAGTAGGTCCCCAATATCTTTATGTCTGAGGTACATGCTGATCCTTTCCATAGCTTTGCAGACCAAGCTTGTCAGGATTCTGGGGTGGTAGTTTGCAGTATCCATTCAGGCAACACCTTTGTGGAGAAGGACCACTGTTGTTGTACACTGCTCTTTGGGTACATATCCTGTGGTAAGGCTGACATTGAGCAGTAGTGTTATTTGGCGTTCCATTCTTCTTGGAGTCCATGTTGGACTCAGGCCAGGACACCATCTCGTACCATTGATGCTGTGTGTTTTGCTTTGTAGATGCTGGCTGTTACCTCAGCATCTGCAATGTCAGGGGGCCAGCACTCTACTGGGATAGATATTTGGCATTTTGGGGGGGGGGGGTTGCACTGCACCTGTCAGGTTGGATGTTGGCAATGTGTGTGTGTTTGGTATATTGTTTGTAATATTTGAGTGATTCAGAGCATATCTGTGAATTCCCAACAAGGTTCCTACCATCAGTTAAGAAAGCCTTGTGATTATCCTTAGTGTCCTGTACAATTTGTATCTTCATAGGTTCATACTAGGCTATCCGCCCTAGGGCATTTATAAGCCTAGCCAGAGTGTGTGTGGCTTTCGCCACCCCTTGCTATGTCAATATTATGGCCATTTAGGATTTACTTTACTGTGCCTCTGTCTGGACGTGACACAGTGAAGACTCCCAGTGTACATCTACGATCACCCATCCACTTGGCAAGATTCCTGTTGAAGATTCCTGTTGAAGAGAGTCAGTGAGGGGCTCTGCCTAACATGGAGTGGGATTCCGTTCCAGGGTGTAGGGAGCCTCTGGGTTATGTATCTGTCCCTCCAGCACATCCTATTTCATTATGTGTTGAGGTTGACATCTCTCGCTCTCACAGCTCTGATGGATTTGGTTTTCTGGGGTGGAGCATGTCCCTTAATCCTGTGTTGGACATGGCCTTGTACAACAGGCATACAACGCCTCTGCGTAGGCAGTATGTGATTGCATACAGCTAGGGTGTCTACAGCCAGGCAGCATATGACATATATTTGAGACCCTTTATCTTCTTGGTGAGGTACCTTTGAGGTCTTTCTAACTGCTGCAGGTGTCGGGTAAGGTACATCCCAAATGAGGCATTGTACTAAATTATGGGCCTGATAAGAGAACAGTATAGGGGCACAATGACCTCTGTTGACGTAGATGTGAATCCTTTCATGATAAGGTGGCCAATATAGAAGGTCTTCCTAGCCACGTTGGCAATGTGAGTGTCACATGACAGGTTACTGTCCACTTGTGTCCCTAGGTCCCTGATTACTCCTTCCATACGTAATGGATTACCACCTATGTGGTAATTTGTGAGTACCTTGTTTGGTATTTGGTGAGACATTCATACTGTCCAGTGTCTTCAGGAAGGCTGAGTGAAGTTCCTGTGTGTGAGAGTGTGGTCTGTAGCATGCTACAGACTGTACAGCAGTTTTGCCTATGGTTAGTTGCACATGGGTGGTCTCCGATGCTTCGTGCATTGTCAGTTACCTGGACGTGTGGGTATCTTTGCTGAATATGGATACTCCCCCTCCTTTTATGGTTTGGTCCAGGTTTTGGGGCCATAACGCATGATATGAGGTATAACCTGGTAGTGCTGGTGTGCTCTCAGGAGCCTTGCTGCAGGTTTCTGTCACTGCACGGACATTGATGTTCCCCATACTGGGGAGGGCCTCGGGAGCATGCATGTTGAGGTTTAGACATCTGGCATTGGGCAGCATTACCCTTATGTTTCTTTCCAGTTATGTTTTCTAGGGAGGTGGGTTTGTCTTTTCAGCCTTGCCTACAAAAGGCTCTATGGAGGTGGCAAGAGCCTTAGCCAATATCCAGACGCCCAGGGGTAACAGGTGCAAGCCATCCCTGGCAAAGCAGCGTGGCTTGTCAAGCATGACATCCCAAGCAGACAGACACTGGATCCCCTTGGAATGACACCAGTAATTGTGCCACTTGTTAAAGCTGATCATTCTGTATTTGTACTGTGGCATCATTCTTGGTGAGGGTAGGATGCTGCACAAGGTCAGTGTCATACCGGCCTGGACTACATAATCAGAGAGCTCATCTATGTCTCTTTTCATGTAGTCCGGGGAGGTACGTCTCAGGTCATTCACACCAGCATGGACAATGACTGCATCATATTTGTACTTGCTTTGGGGTGACCTGCGTACTTGTGTTATGTGGCGTATTGTAGCAGCCTACAGGCAGCTTAATGTACCCTTTCCCTTGTTCAGTCTGGTGAGTGGGACAGCAGTGTGTCTGACTATGGAGTCACCTATTACAACTGTATCAGGCATGTTGTTTCTCCTTCTGGCCTGTGACTGTTTGGCACACCAGATTTGTGTACTATGTGTTGCCTGTGCTATGTTTGGAGGTAGTGGTTGCTTGGGTGTCTGCTTTGGAGGCCTCTGTTGATGTGGTGTGTTTGTAATTAGAGCCTCTGGGAATGTTTTTCTGTGTTTATGTCTTTGGTTTGCAGTTGTGATAGGTCTATGTGAGACTGGGTTTGTGGTGTGTGTGGTTACCTTCTCCTCCTGACTAGTTTTGACAGTACTGTGTTGATGGTTGCATCTCTCACATATATTTGTATTTCTTGGGGGGAGGAAAGGGTTGTCTGTGTACATGGGGCAGGTGTAACATTGCCTCAAGATTCACAGATTCAACTTGTTGTAGCTGGCCTTAGTGGATTGTATGAGTGGACATATTTTATTGTCATAATACCGATCAGAGATTACTTCCCTTTTTAGGTTTGCTCTATCATGTAGTAGCTTCCTCATTCTCTTGCATGGTTTGGTAATGGCTGGGGTCCACCATGTCAGATGCCTGCGTGTATGGCATTGTGTCTTGGTTTTATTTGGGATTGCATAAACCATGCATTCCTGGCAGTGTTCATGGAATGCCTGTATAATGGGTTCTGAGGTGTGGCCCATATTTTGCACATGCAGAGGGCCTTTAATGGATTCCACATCAGTTTGGAGGAGTGCAACATTTGCTTTACACATGTTTTTCACTGTGGTTTTCTGGCCAGGGACTGTGGTCAGGATGTGTATATCCGGTGTGATTACTCTATGGGCTGATCTTATCAGTGAGGGATACACTTCTCATCTTGCCATCCAGTACCCATGTTGCTGATTATCACATCCAGTATGCTTACCCCTCTTGTGGGAGTGGTATGTTGTTCCTGAGCATTTTGGTTTATGGATTTTAGGAACCTTTGTCCTAGGGTGTTGGAGCTAGAATAATGCTCCCAGTCTATGTTTGGGTATTTTCAGTCACCCAGTATAATGTGGTTTGGAGAGCTTGATATATTCATGTATTCCAACACAGGCCAAGTGCAGTTCCTGGTGTTGGGACGGTAGTCTGTGGCAGGCTATAAACTGGGAGGCAGTTTTAGCCACTGTTACTTGACCATGGCTAGTCCATGCTGCTTCTTGTTGTGGTACCAACATGGGGGTGTGGTTATCCTTGACAATTATTGCTAGTCACCCTCCTTTTGTAGCTTGTTCCATGTTTTGGGGCTGTACAGCACAGTATGAGGTGTAACCTGGTAGTGTTAGGGTGCTGTTGTGAGCCTTGACCCAGTTCTCTGTTACAGAACAGATATCAACATTATCCATGCTGGGGGAGTTTAGACTGCATGCATCTTGCTGTTTAGACTTCTGGCATTGGGTAGCATTACATCTAGGTTCTTATCCCTTGTGATACCTATGGAGCTGGGTTTGTGTTTTGAGCCTTACCTATTCAAGGCATGCTGGGGGTAACAACAGCCTTTGCCAGTATCCATAAGGCCAGGACTGATAGGTGCACGCCACCCCTAGCAGGTGGAGCATCATGTCGTGCTCAGCATGTCATCCCAGGCTGGCACACATTGGATCCCCTTTGACTAACAGCAATACTTCAGTCAATTATTGCAATTGATCATCTCATCTTCATATTGTGGCATCAGGCTTGGTGAGGGTAGGATGTTAGTCAGGGTCATCAAGTTTGCATATACTACATGGTGTTACATTGCTGAACACATGGCAAGCATGCCTCAGGTGGTGCTGCAGGGCTGCCTATGTTGGATGCACATACTACACTCCCTGTACATGTTTGAAAGCAGGTTGTGTCAACTTAGGTGTCCCTTTTATTATATGTGCGAGGCAGAGAGAGAGGTATCATTTCCAGGGTCCCTACTGAGCCAGTGTATGTGCTATGCATTGCCGCTTTGCCAAGGCCAAGGCATACTGAGCACGCCTCCTTCTGCCTACTGGGGCAGGCTCAGGTTGTTCCTCCTCTGAGTCATGCTCTGCCTGTGATTGACTTGGCAATGGTGGGGGCTGTTTGGCCCAGCCCTATGGTGATCCTGCTGCAGCTGTTTTCGCAGAATCATATTATGTAGCATAGCACATACCATGACAATTTGGGTACATGTAGTTGGTGAGTACTGCAAGGCTCCACCAGATGTATCCAGGCACTGGAACCGTGACTTGAGCAGCCCAAACACACGCTCGATTATATTTTGTGTTTGTGCATGTGCCTCATTATGGCGTTCCTGTTCAGGTGTGTGTGCATTTCTGATGGGTGTCATCAGCCACGGCTCCAGTGCATATCCAGCATCCCCTACTAAGTGACCATGCGGAATGTCCCCACTGGCAAATGTCCGGTATTTTATTTATTTTACATTTGTTAACCGGGATAGTCCGACTGGATACATGTCCATTTTCAGCAGAGGCTCGGGGAGAAAAGCTCCAACAGAGTTACAATGACAAATTGTTACAGAAAATAGTATATAAGATGAACAATAATGAGGAAGAGAGAAAAAAGAAAAAAGACTATTTACATACTATTACAAAACTACCATGCTCTATCATATGCAAAATACTACTAATCATTAGATTATACATTAATAACATGCTAGCAGAGTCGTTAGGCCGTATTATACCTTAGAGTTTGGCAACATACATAGTTCTTATAACCCTTGCTAGGTTGTTCTTTTTGGGTATGGATAATCTGAAGAACTAGTATGGGCTTGGTTTTGGTTTTAGTTTACGGCAAAGAGCTAGTCTGGGTTTGAGCAAGGACAAAGCCAATGTGACTTAAAGTGGAGTTTTAGACTATTTTTGAATTGAGCTAGTGAAGTTATAAGCATGAGGTTATTGGGTAGAGAGTTCCATATTTTTCCAGTGGTATTGGCAAACAGTGCGTCGCCACCTAGGTTGTAAGATTTAGTTGTTTGGACAAGGAGTCTATTTGCTGAGCGAAGGCAACTTAGATTAGAGTAAGGAGTCATTAAGTTTTTTAGAGCAGGGGTATTCTCAGGTTGTTTAAGGATTTTGAATGCCTCTGTGAGTTGGTACTGCTGGAGAAGGCATGGGAATTCTATCCATCCAAGTTTTTTCAGGTTAATACAATGGTGCGTTCTGTAGGGTAGGCCTGTAACGAATCTGGCAATGTGATTGTAGCAGGATGAGAGCTTATTTAGGTCAGATTTGTTAAGGTTAGTAAGCACAGGAGAGGCATATAGTAGGGTAGAGAGAAGATGTGAGCGGGCAGTGGCTGCCCTGGCAGTTGGAGTAAGGAAGGTTTTTATTCTGTATAAGGTCCCAAGTTTCTTGTTGACTGACTTAATGGTTTGGTTGATATGCATGTCAAATCTGAGTTTATTGTCAATTTTTACTCCTAGTAGCTTTGCATAGGTGTCAGGAGAGATAATGGTCCCATTATTGGATTGTATAGTAAAGTGTTCGGTAGGTGATTTATTAGTTGGGTAGAAGAGAAGTAGTTTGGTTTTATTTGGATTTAAGATCAGGAAATGGTTGGCGAGCCAGTTTTCGACTGTAGTGAAACTGTGCTGGGTTGTAGTTAGTAAATTTTCGAGAGAGGCATTGGAACATATTAGAGTTGAGTCATCTGCGTACTGAATACAGGTGGCTTCAGGGATGACTGTTTGGAGGTCGTTTATAAGAGGAGAGGTCCTAATATGGAGCCTTGAGGAACTCCTTTGGTATTTGGTAGCATGCAAGAGAGCTTGTTCTGCCACAGTACTGCTTGTTGTCTCCCAGTGAGGTAGGCTTGAAACCAGTCAAGAGCTGGACTATCTAGATGCAGGGATTTTAGAGTATGTAGAAGTAACTGGTGGTTTACCATATCGAAGGCTTTCAATAGGTCCAGGAAGAGAGCAGAGGATATTTTTTTGTTATTCCGGTTAAGATTTATATTTTCAGTAAAAGAGAGGAGGGCAGTGGTTGTACTGTGATGGGGTCTGAATCCATGTTGAGAGTCTGTTAGTAGTTTATTCTGGGTTAGATAGAGCATTAGTTGGTTGTGCACACACTTTTCCATAATTTTGGCAAGTGGTGATAGTATGGCTATTGGTCTATAGTTTGATAGTTCTGTGGATGTACCACCTTTGTGGAGTGGTATAACGTAGGATATTTTCCATATTGAGGGGATTGTGGCCTCGGTTATGGTTCTGTTAATTAAAATCGAGATAGGGTAGGCTACGACATCTGCAGCTATTTGCAGATATTCAGCTGGGAGAAGATCGGCAGAAAGGGTGGTTGGCTTCAGCTTTTTCAAAAGGGATCTGATAAAGGATGTGGACACAGGTTGGAGGTTAAAAGAGAGTGGCGAGTCGGGTGTAGCATTTATTGATGTGGAGGGAGGAGATAGTTGGTTAGCTAAGGACTGAATGGTTTCAGTGAAGAAAGTATTGAACGAATTTGCTACTTCTTCTCGGCTCTTGTCAGATAATGTTCCTGGGGTAGGAGTGGTGGATTTGCCTGGTTGGAGAAGTTTATTTAAGTCTGCCCAGTATTTTTGAGGGTTATTTTGATGTTTATGTTGCAGATGGTAAAAGTAGTTTTTCTTGTCTAGTGTGATGGCTTTTTTAGTCTCATTTCTTAATTGTTGGAATTTGATACGGTCTAGGGGTAACTTGGTAGTGCGCCATTTATCCCATGCTTTATCTCTAGTTGTTATTTTGGATTTGGATTCTGTTGTTAGCCAGGGTGCTAGTTGAGTTTTAATTCTGGGTGATCGTTTTGGAGCATGTGAGTCAAGTATGGTAAGGAATATATTGTTAAAGAATGACACTGCCTCATCAAGGGGAAGGTGCTTTAGTTTTGACCAGTTACAAGATTTGAGTTCTAATTGAAATTTTGTTGGGTCAAAGTTTTTCTTGGTTCTGATGGACCTATAGATAGGCAAGCTTGCGCAACTGGTTTTGTCTTTCATAATGTATGTGATCAGGTGATCACTAAGATCATTGGGGAGAGTCCCAGACATATAGTTCTGGGTGTCTGTTGGTGAGTATCCAGTCAAGTATACTCTCTTTTTGGTTAGAATTTCCTAGTCTGGTGGTAGAGGATATGATCTGAGAGAATCCATGTAGGTTAATAGAGATGGGGTTGGACTGTGTGGAGCATTGGTTCCAGTCAATATTAACATCGCCCAGGACAATAGTTTCTTGAGGGTAGTTGTTAGCTATCCAATGTAGAATGACCTCTAGTGTTTCTACATTGTTCCCAGGGGGGATGTAGATAACAATTAGATTTATGCTTTTTTGATTGTTTAGTAGAAGTTTTAGAGCTAGTATTTCAGCGTTAGAGACCTGGGGTGGTTGTTTGGGATTAGTTATGATGTTAAGTGTGCTATTATATAAGACGGCTATTCCACCTCCTCTTTTCTTTATGCGATCAACCCTAAGTATATTGAATCCGGGTGGCAAGATCTCATTATCTTTGGTTGATGGCCTGAGCCAGGTTTCAGATAGACACATTATGTCAGGGAGGTAGGTAGCTAGCACAGCATGCAGGCTATGTACCTTGTTGTTTAGGCTTCTTATGTTTAAGTGGCAAATTAGAAGGGAGTTAACCAGTCTGTGGGAGAGTGGAGGGCTAGTAGAGTTTGGAGTTGAGGTTGGGCCTGGATTAGGATGAATGTCTCCATCTATGGTGATGTTTTTTCTTAGATAAGCTAGTAGTCTTAACACTTTAAATAATAGTTTTAGACCATATTTAGATTTTGGGGTTGTTTGGAGTGGTTTATTAAGAAACAGGTAGTTAGAATTTGTGGTTTTTGGGGTTGTATAGTAGTGGGCAAATTCAGCAATCGGTGGAGGTAGGGAGGTATTGGTCTGACGTTTTGGATAGGAGAAACCTAAGAATGGTAGATGTTCATAGCTAGTAAAGAAGTATGGTAGAATTAAGAGTGGTAAGGTAAGGGGAAGGATTTTACAATTTGATATTGACATGGTGTATGGAATGGTATATTTCATCTATGAATGGGGGTGATATACTTCAGAGGAATGGTAGTGATTAATCTGTAAAATGGTGGGAGGGGGAGGGAGATTATAGAGAGGAAGTTATGTAGGTTGGAAAGGATGTGGGGGTGTGGCTTGGTGGCTATAAATGTGGAGGTAGTGGGGGCGGGTGGGATAAGGGGGTAGGGTGAGACGCGAAGCGAGCCCGAGTGTAGCGAGGGCAAAGCGGAGCGGGGCTAAACCTGCCCCAGACTTTTCAGGGCCTATGAGTAGAGTAAGTAAAGTACAGCTGCGTCAGATGCCAGATATGGGAATCATGGTAGCTTCCAGGGCAGCCAGCACATACATTCATTATTATGCCCTGGGCATCACACACGACCTGGCAGTTGATGGAGGGGAAGCACTTGCGGTTAATGTAGGCCCTACCCCGCTCACCGGCTGGTGCTTTGATGCATATGTGCGTGCAGTCTATTGCACCCACTACCTCAGGGTATTCTGCTATTTGCTGGAAGAGACGCATATTGCTGGCCAATACCTCACGGGCACTGGGGAAATATACATGATCACCAACATGTGCTGACATGGCATCCAGGAACTGGTGCAGTACCCTGGAGGCTGATGCCTGTGATATCCCCATCATATCACCAGTTGGTCTCTGGAAGTTACCTGTTGCTAGTATTCTTAGGCCAACACATACCTTGGTTTCCACTGGGATGGGTTCCCCTCTGTTGGTTCTGTGTGTGAGGCGTGGCCTGCACAGCTCAACAATTTGCTGCAGGAGGTCTCTGTCCACTCTATAGCACTCCACTATCTCCAGCTCATGTAACCCCTGGTAGGTGACACTGGGCCTGTACACTCTTCTCCGTCTCCTCACTGTGGGTTGTCTGGCAGCATTTGCATCGTCACCACCCTCAGCAAGTCGCCTGTGCCTCCTTATGACAGCTATGGCAGCCCCTAGCATTTCTGCTCTGAGTGAAGGTTTTTCAGTTTTCACTTCTAATAGCTCACTCCTGTCTTGCAGTGTCTTTTGAGAGAAACATCCTGCACTGCTGTTTGCAGAGTCTGAAGTGCTGGGCTGGGCTAGTATTCTTCCTGTGTAATTGCCTGCTTCTAATTGTTTTCACCTGTTAGCTCCAGCAGTATTCCCTGCTAGCTTCCTACTATTTCTGTTGCTTCCTTTTTCCTTTCTGTTTCCTCAGGGGGGAGCAACGCGCATACCAGCGGAAACACGCTCACAGTAGCTTACACGCGCACACACATGCTTACACAGTTCAGAATCTACTTATTCGGGTTAAAACACGCGCACACCAGTGCAAACAGTCTTACAAGTCTGCCAACAGGCTCCCACATGCTCAGTCTGCCTTACACGCGCGCACACTGCCCTACTCGCGCCTCCTGGCGCGCACACGTGCGCATGCACACCCAGCAAGAAACTTTGGTGTTGGCTACAGTGTACACCTTCCATTTCTTGACTTTCCCATGCTTATCTTGTGGCACTCCTCTTTCCATGATATGTGTCTGACATCTGTCAGTATACACTGCCCTCCAATGAACTGCATTTCCTTCTGCCATTCCCCCCTGTGATGTCACCTATCTCCTACTCTGTTCCTCCCCCTTATGTAACTCTTACACTACTCAGAATGTGCTCATTTGCTTTGTGACAGTAGGATTCAGTATCCTAACACTCATTTACATAAGATTGCCTACTAATGCTTAGTTACATGTCTTAGACTCAGCTTCCCCCCTTAGCAACCACTAAACGGTGGCCATGTTGTTTTTGCTCTGCTAGTCCCTGCATTGTAAATCCATGTATTGCATAAAACCCACATTTGTGGGTTTATAACCTTCATGTTTATGTTTTATATAGCGCAGCCCGTTTGCGTGGGGCTGCGCTGCTTTTAAACTTTTTTCTCATATTTGCATCGGGGTACCTTGCCAATGGCCACATATTTGGCAATTGGCATGCTGCCTGGCACATATGCACCCTTTATTTGGAGCTGACATGGCTCCATTGTGTTACTTGCAGAAACGTACTCAGTTGTCAACTGAGTACATTTCTGCAGCTAACACGACTCTTACACGGGCTGGTTTGAGCTTCGTGGATTGCTAATCTACCTCATTTGCATGCCTTTCGGCTGCAAGTGAGGTGATTAGCATATCCACGTCCAGTCCGTGTAAGAGACGTTTTAGCTGGTCTCTTACACGGAATTTCGGGCTGTTCCTGGATCGCAAGGGCTGCATGGAGTCTTACACTACTCTTAGACTCTGTGCAAGCCTTCGTGAATCCTGCCCATTGTCTTTTTTTTCTTAACTTTATTGCAGTGTTATTTTGATTTTTTTTCTAGATTTTTAAATTTTAGGCTATAGCAAAAAACAAACCTTGTACTTCTTTAAGATCTAGGAGAAATAAACTACTTAGAAAGACCTGGGAATTGGTCTTTGCGTTTAAGGTAAAAAGTAAAACCACTTTTATTTAGCAGCTGCCAGAAAGAAAAAAACCCTCTGTGTGGTAAAAATGCTTTTTAAGATGTTTTTCTCAAAATTTTAAAAGTTCCAGGACAGGACAGAAGGCAAACCTCGTGTTTTTTTGTGATATGCATAGGAAATTAACTGCTTGGAAGTGTGTCAGGAGTTAGAAACTGGTCTTTGTGCTCAAATAAGGAAAACAGTTCAAAGTTGTAAGGCACTTCACAAGAACATTGAAAGCAGTTAAACTAAAAAAAAATGGCACACAGACCTCAGAATCTAATGCAGCTCCCAATGCAGAAAAGAAGCTAATATTCATGAAGACTGCTGCAGCACAAAAGAAAGAAAAAAAGAAGTGTGGACGTTATCTACTGAAAGTCCCTTATATAACCTAGCTTTCTCAAACTGTGTAAGGAAACGAGTACCATTTTCTTCTTGGTCCTCTATCTGCACTGCAGTACAACTTAATTTTTTTAGGAATTTCAAAATGTTTCTTTTGGGACAGAAACACTGTTTCTTTTGGTGATGCCATGGGAAGATTAATTAATTCTGAAAATGTGAGGAGTTGGAAGCTGGTCTTTTTGATTACGGTAAGAAAAAATTCTTACGTTTCCATGAAACAGGCATGGGAACAAACTACTGTGCAAGGGAAAATATGCTTCTTCCATGTCATCAACTCACGTTGCTGTGTTATATTCTTAAGTCTAATGATTATGGAGTTGTCAAACTTTGTTAAATTCAAAAGATCCTACTATCAAATTTACTCCTGCTTGTAATCATGGCAAACACATACTGCTGAAGAGCCTTCCCTTAAACTAATTAGGCTTAAATTATTTTCATATTCACATCTCCATACCTTCTAGCTGCTCAAACTTTTCAACCTTTTTTCCAACTTACTTTCAAAATCTCGAGTACAGTGCCAAACACCGTTTTAGACAACAGTTATAACTGTATAAAACAGAAGAACACTAACAAGTTATTACAGACCCTACCAATTTAGTGATCATTCAACAAGTTATGCACTTATAATGATAAATATTTTCACTCATGTCTGTCAAATACATGTGGGCCCTTGACCCACTTGTCTGATCAGATTTGGCAAAATCAGTGCTCCACCCTTGAGCCCCTTTAAGAATTCTCCCTCTCACAATGCACCACTTTCTTTAGTTACCTCAGATGTCGTTTAATGCCTTAAGACCTAAGTATGAGCAACCTTGCCTGACAAGAGACCAAAATACATATAACTCAAGGGTCTTTCAGGTCTCACAAAACAGGGAAGGGAAAATGAGATAGGGTTGTCATATCAGATGGACATGAATGAATGGATCATCGTTATAGTAAATACATAACTTTTACATCACGTAAACTCAGTCCATCAGATCTAACATGTGGATCAGAAACCCAAGCTATAATGCATTTCAGGTGGCTTAATGGGAAGAGACCCTTTAGGATGGAAGCACTAAAGGATCCTCTAGCCCAAGAAAAGCAGTCCAATTTATAATGTGTGATGAAAGTATGCATGTAAGACCATGTAGCAGGCTCACAAACATCACGCACTGAAGAGTCCCAAAATGTGGCAGTAGAAGTTGCAATGGCCCTCAGAGTGAGCCCTTGGTTTGATTGGAACAGTCTTATTGTGTGCAGAATAAATGAAAGAAATGCAGTCTTACGACCATCTTGAAAGTGGAATCTTAGAAATCTTCACAGTTTGTTAGAAGCAAAGGAGAGAAACAGCTGTACATCTTTCCTGAATGGCCCAAGACCTAAGTATGGGCACACACAGGTATCGTTACAGTATCTACACAACTTTTATTTCCTATTCATTCAGTCCATCTGATCAGACATGGGTCAGAATCCCAAGCTACTATGCATCCTGGCAAATGAACAGGTTCTGACATTTTTTCAGAAAGAAGTTTTGGAAAGAAGGAAGGGCTTGTTCTCAGAGATACCCCGTTTTTGTGTTTGAGGAAAATTAAATATGGATGAGAAAATGATCGTGCCTGAAGTTCTGAAATTCGTTTAGATGAAGTAATGGCTACTAGCAAGATAGTCTTCCAAGAAAGAAAAATAAGCTCAACAGAAAAAGCTGATTCAAATGGGAGTCTAGCAATAGCTTCCAAGACGAAATTCAGGTCACAAGGGAGAACTGGGTCTCTGATTGGGAAACTTAGTAAGAGGGTTCCCTTGAGAAATGTTTTATAGAGCTTGTGTGAAGCTAGTGAGTATTCCTGAAAGTCACCAAGGACACTAGAAATGGTAGCCAACTGGACTTCAGTTATGGAAAAGCTAACACCCAAATCGAACAGGAAAATAATAAAATGTAGAATGTGTAAAACTGAAACCAAAAATTGTCAGTGTGCTGTGGGCAAGGCCAGGATACAAACATTTTCCATTAACTACAACAGACCTTATGGGTTATGGGTAGAATCTTTTTGAAAAGCTCTAAGTATTAGGAGTACCTCTTGAGGGAGGGAGTCATCACTGGCCATCAATGGAACTGGAGAAACAAGGGGGCTAGTTTCAGACTGTGTAGGTGTAGCTGAGGCATCCCATAGCGACATAATATCAGGTCCTAAGCCAAGGCGGCTTCTTGAGATGAGGTCTTGGAAGGGAAAACCATATTTGTCTGTGCTAAAAGGGGTCTATAACGATGTCGGTTGCCATGCATCTCATTGCTTTCTGCAAGAATCTGAGTATTAAGTAGATGGATCAGTAAGCATAAGGGACCCCAGGAGTCCATTGCTGTCACAGAACAGTTACTGTCTTTACTTCCAAGATGGCTGCACATTGAGTAGCAGCTTACTTCTAGCTCTCCCAGTGTGAAAACAGAAACTTAGTAGGGAAAGCCAGTGAACCTTGACTTCTGGGTAAATTTCAGTAAATGGCTATTAAGTGCACTGCCTGAAAGCCAGGAAAAAAGAAATACTGAGGACTTGAAGGAAAATCAGCTACAAAAGGTGACAAATAAACACTGACTGGGAAGAATACTGCAGTTGTTCAGCAAAATGCAATGCAAGCTGCAGACATGACTTCCAGTAACAGAGGAAGTATAAGGCAACTGCACATGGACCTGACTAAAATAAATGAAACACTGATGGGTATATTAACTCAAACAATAAAAGGCTGGAAAAAAGAAGCAGTTTTAAACAGATATTTAGATAAGGTGATAAAACTTCAAAACTTAGAGGTAGAAACGAGGAAAAGGCTGGCAAAATATGACACTGCAAGAAGAGATGTTTCAAAAAATAATAGAGGACAGAGCATGTAGGAAAAAAACGAGATTTTCTGCTGTACCTAAGAAGCTGGAAGGAACAAACTGTATTAATCTTATGAAAGCACAAATAAGCAACTGGACTGGTATTCCACATCAGGAATTCTTAATTGAAAGGGCACACAGTGTGTATTGTCGAAACCTGCCTATGAGAAAACAACCTAGACCTTTAACAGTACAGATGCAATCTTACCAGAAGAAAAAGTTGATTCTAACAAAACTGTGGCAGAAGGACAAAGTACTAAGTGGGAGACACCAGAGTGTTTGTGGAGAATAACTACTCATTGTACTCCAGGTAGAACAGGAGTAAATTTATTCCATTATTCAGAGAATGTCAAGAAGCAGGAGTGAGATTTAAACTGCTGTACCTAGCTATCTTTGGATTTTTTTTCCCTGAAGGAACAAAATAATTTTTCAATGAAGTACATGCTAAGGAAGAAATACAAAAGTGTGTCCAACAAAAAGTGAGCTGTGAAACAGGAGGAGATTCAGCTTCTTGTTCTTCTGGTAATAAAGAACACAGGGAGACTGTGCCAATGAAACCTTTTCCAGTGCTTCAATAGAAAATGCTTGAGAGAGGAAAACATAAGAGTTGACTAGAAGAATTGAGAGTATGTTGGAAAAGAAACAGAAACAAGGTGTGGGAGATGCAGATGAACACGAATAGAACAAAAGAATATGGAATATTGGACTTTCTTGGACCTTGTTAAACATGTAGGGGACTCTAAAGTATATGTCCTACTTCATGTCATGAATGTTTAGAGAATAAAATCAGTAACTTTTAAACTGACACGTGGGATTACAAAGCAATAATTATATTTGTGAAACATGACAGAAAAAGAAAAATCTGGAAATATTTGGCTTTTTTAACGTGTAGGGTACTCTAAAGCATATGCCCCAATTCATGTCATTAATGTTCAGAAAAATACTCGGGAGAGGGGAAGAGGAGGGAGAATGTTAACTGTTAGCAAAAACACTTTTTCTTAATAGTACTATTTTGACAGTCCATGGTTTTCTTTGCAAGTTAAAATAGTAAAGTTTTTTTCAGTTATTTTTATGTGTAATGGGGATACTAATGTAAATAGGGGCTCCTGTTTTTTTCTGTTTTTCCTTTATCCCTTCTTCTCTCTTTCTCCTTGTTCAATTTTAAGAACTGTAGGCACTGCAATGTAAAACAAATCTGGTTAAAAGAGCATGACAAAAGACAATTAGTGTGCTTTTTTCTCATTTTTGCACAGGGGAATGACTGGATTAAGGCCATAGGCTTAATCTAGTAATAAGTTTTAAGAGAAAGCAAGTAAATGAAAAAGAATATTGACTAGTATAAGACTTTTTTTCTGGTTAAAGACATACTTGGCAGGTTTGTGTCTGGTTTTCATGCTTCATAAAATTAATGTGCTTTTTGTCTCATTTTTGCACAGGGGGATGACTGGGTTAAGGCCACAGGCTTAATCTAGTAACAAGTTTTAAGAGAAAGCAAGTAAATGAAAAAGAATATTGACTAGTATAAGAATTTTTTCTGGTTAACAAAGACATACTTGGCAGTTCTGTGTCTGGTTTTCATGCTTCTAGAAAATAATCTGATAAAGAAAAATGGCTTGAAGAAAATGTTTTCTGACAGCATTCAATTGTTTCCCAACTGACAGAGGTATAAAGAAACCCAGACAGCACTTAATAGAACCACAGGCTGTACCATGCATCTTAGCATGGGTAACCCTTCTATTAATGCATCTCAAAGCTGTGTGCATGTCTGTCACTTTGGAACATTTGTTCCTATTAGGAGGGTACAACTTCAACATTTGAAGATGTACACAGTTTTGTGTGTTATTATTAAGTTAATAAGTTTTAGGGGATACTAGGGGTGTGCATGTATTTTTGTTTGAAGGTTTTCATTAAAACAAAAAGGTCTGTAAGATGCGATATAGGATCAATGGATATGACAAGAAACAACTGTATAGAAGATTAACCTGCCAAACAGTAAATGCATTTAACACAAAGCTGGAACTATATATTTAATGAAAAGCTTTTATACATAAAAAGATGAGAATAATAATTTTTCAAGAATATGATGCTTTCTGTAATGTCTATAAACGTGAATGATCTCACAGATAAATAAAAAAAGAAACAGTAGTGAACTATATTAAAACTGTTGAGTGCAAATAGCTATGATAGAAGAGAGACACTTGGAAAGAACTGAAATTGTCAACTTGACAGAGAAAGGTTTTCAGGATGGTTATTCACTGCAATACCTGGGGCAAAGGAAGAGAGGAGTACTAATTACAAGAGGACCTCCAACAGTAATAAAAGAGGATAAGAAAGACAATAAATGGTAGATTTGTAGTACTAATGGGCTACTGGCAAGGGAGGAAGATTACACTGGGATGTATTTATATTCTACAGAAAACTTCTATAATGGAGCTTAAAAATTCTGGGAAAAATAATCAGCTTTCAGTAAGTAATATTACTTACAAGTGAGGAATGGAATTTGATTTGCAACAGTGAAAATGCGTCTGGGGGCCCAGAAGGGAAAATATAACAAAGGAGGGTAGATTTTTAAAGAAATGTATGAAAATATTTGGCATGAAAGATGTGAATTCAGTACTAGGAGTTTGGAGTGAATTTATATATTATTCCCAAAGATTCAAAAACTTGGCTAGATTAGACAGAATTTATATTTCACAGGAACACGTGCATTTAATTAAAGGTCTTGAGACGCATTCAATAACCATCTCAGATCATGCGCCAATAATAACTAAAATAAAAACACATGGTAATGAAATAAAAATGAGACACTGGCACTTTCTCACCTATCTGTTGAAAAGAGAAGAGTTTAAGAAATGGGTGGTGTAAATTATTCAGTAGCTATTAGAGAAGACAGAAATTTCTTCCGAAAATATAGCTAAGGAGTGGGATAAAATTAAAGTGAAGTTTAAAATAGTGTGGAAATAAAAGAAATGGAAATGTGGTCAAGAAGTAACAAGAATTATTAAGGACTGACAAATGTTAAAGTATTGCAAAATAGGGCGAATCTCACAGAACAAGAAGAGCAACTGCAGAATGCTAAATAGAAAATAAGGGACTACCTCGATAATATGCATGAGTTTAGAAAGACTGCTGTTAAACAACTGTTTTTGCTAATAACTCTAAAGCATAAATTTTTTAGCACAACGACTCGGGCAACAGAAAGTAGAGAGGGCTGACACCAAGCTTAGGTAGTCTATAACAAGGGATCCTGTAGAAGTATTAGAAATACTTCGGAAATTCTATGAAAGTCTGTATAGAGCAGAGAAATATGGAAGTCAAGAAAAGGTACAAATGGAAATGTTTATGCAGGAATTAAATATGCCAAGGTTAGAGGTAGAGGAGGCTCAGTTACCAACAGTTAGAATAGGAGGATATGAGACAAAAATGGCAATGTATAACCAATCTACAGGAAAGCCCTGGGAATAAATGGTATTCCTTTGGAAATTTGAAAGCTAAGAGGGGAGGGGAAAACTGATAAAGATCTGGAAGGTTTTGTTTAACAGTATTTTAAGAGGAAGAAAAGTACCAACATCCTGGAAGAAACTCATAGTATCTGTAATACCTAAAGAGGGTAAAGATCCATCAGATCCAGCTTCCTACAGACCCATTTCAATACTAAACCATGATTACAAAGTGTCTATGTCTAGAATGGCTAAAAGAATGACAAAAAATAATGCATAAATTGATAGACATGGATCAATGTAGATTTGTGGAAGGGAAGCAAACATTTGACAACATTAACAGGACAATAATGATCCAGAGGGAAGCAGATTGTAAGAAAATACCACTGTTGTTGGTGGGTCTTGATGTAGAGAAAACATTTGACAGAGTAAGCTGGGACTTTATGGGCACAGCAATGGAAGCATTTGCATTCCCTGATGAAATTATAAGGTTGATTGAGAGGATATATGAGGGATCGGAGGCGAAAATCAACATAGGTGGGGTCCTCTCTGATGATTTCTGCTTGAGCAGAGGAACCAGGTAGGGGTGCCCTCTATCCCCTTTGCTACTTGCATTAAATTTAGAACCATTGGCAAAAAAAATAAGGGACTCAAATTCAAGGACATAATTGGTATGGTAGTCAAGAGAAGCTGGCTCTATTGGCAGATGATATTATTTTATACTTGATAAAACCAGAAAAGGTCATCAAAGTGTTGTGGAATATTTTGAGACAGTTTCATATCTTTTTTGGATACAAAATTAATGAAGCTAAAACAAAGGGAATAGTGGCAAATTATGTACCCATACAAGAAATGGTTCAGCAATATCCATATTTATGGGGAATATGATAAAATGAAGTGTTTAGGAGTATGGATTAAAAATGATTCTGGTGTGGCAGCTAAGGATATGTGGGAAGAGACAAATCAAAAGGTAATACAAAAACTAAGAAAATGGAAGCCCTTTTATATGGATATCAATAGTAAGATACAAACAGTTAAAATGTTTTTAGCCCATTTAGTCTTATACACAGGTCAGGCATATTTTTATCAACCAGAGAAGAAATTATGGAAAGCAATTAATAAAGAGCTGAAGGGCTTTATCTGGGAGGGGAAGACAGCAACAGTCAAGTGGGATAGGTTTGCTCTTCCAATAGAACAAGGCAGACTGGGATTACCCTATTTGAAGGGGTATTTCAGAGCAACATAGTTAAGGCTCGTATACATAGCACAAGCACAAAACTATAATTCAAAGTAGAAAGAGATGAAGATGAAACGGGGGGGGGGGTGACTCAGGAAACAAGAGACTGAAATTTTGGATGCAAACCTTTAATGAGAATAAGAATAATCACACAGAATATTATATTGTTATCCGCGGTGGTGGTGCTGCGGTAGCGTTGTCGCCTCACAGTCCAACGCTGTCCAGTTCGATTCTCAGCTAGAGCATCTTCTGCGTGGAGACATGCATGAATGGGCGTACCTTCGTTGAAGGTTGTGCGTCAGGGCTGGTAACTCGGCATGTAAAAATCAACTACCAATCACTAGTGGACCGGAGTTCCGCTGTGGTGACCCCTAATCGGGAAAAGCAGAAAGACACAACAACAACAACACAGAATATTATATTAATAAAGAAGCAGAAAGTATTCTGAGAACTAAGCCAACATGGGAATGAAGAAAGGAGATTCTGCCAATAGGGATGACTGCAATTAGGGATACAGACATTAGGCAAGAGGGGGCTAGAATTTCCTGGAGAAAACAAGCAAAGGAACCAAGGTATTGGTAAGTAGACAGGGAAAGGTAATGCAATGGGAAGATGTCAAGAAGGTATTTAGAATGCAGGTTAGAGACTGCCTTCCTTATCAAGGAATGATATCAGATCATAGGCAAACAGAAAGAAATAAGGGGGTCCTGAATAAAAGACCAGCACTGGTAGAGTTTTTAGTAGAATGTAAAACAGAAGTTGCCATTAAGAAAGGAATAATTAGTAGAGCATATAAAATATTGCACAATAACTATAAGAATCAATCAGAGGAGGTTAGAAAGGATTTGGAAGAGAAACTGAACAAGCAATTTACAAAGAAACAATGGGGGATATATGTACATCATTCAAATTTGCAACAAAATCTAGAATTTACACAGGTAGTTTTATACCCCAAGTAGACTCCAAAGAATTTTTCCTCAAGTAGAAAGCAAATATTGGAGGTGTGATGGGGAAGAAAGAGGTAACTCAACATATTTTTTGGGAGTGTAATGAGTTGGCAGACTATAAAGATTCCTTGCAGGATGCTCTGTCAGAGATACTGGGTGAATAAAATTGACGTAACTAAGGAAATTATTTTTTTGAGCTATGATACAAAATCGGAATTGCATAGAATTAGTAAGGCATTGCTGAGTCTAATTATGGTGGGTGCCAAAAAAAGCAATTGCTAGTAAATGGAAATCAATGTCTAAATCAACGTTACTAGAAGTAGCAAAGATAGTAACAGAGATAAAACCACTGGAATTGGGATCTTTAAAGAAGGGCATGAGTCAATTACCTACAAAAAATGGGAATTGTGGGATCAATACATGCAGAGGAGGCAAGAGGTTTAAAAGAAGGCAGGATCTGAATGAGCTATGTAACGTTTGACTGACAATGACTGGATATATTATAAGTGATAAATAATGTTTGCAGCTACAGTTGTGTCGGCATGATTTGTAATGTATGTTTGCAACTGCAGTTGTGTTGGTATGGTTTATTTTCATTTACAGAAATGTAAGATTGCTTATGTCATATGTGATAATTTAACAAAGGTGTTTCTTTCTCAAAAAAAAAAAAAAAAAAAAATTGGTTACTGTCTTGGAGCCAGAATCATGGCAAAGTAGTTGCTGCATTTGGTACTGTAATGGGAAGCAACAAGGATTGCCCCAGTGAAGAATATCTGTCTGGGTATTGGATTGAGGGACCACTGGTGAGGGATTAGAAGATCTTTGGTGAGCCTGTCAGCAAGGTAAAGGAGTACTCCTGGGTTCTTTGTTGCTACTAGAAAGCAGTGCACAGCTACAGCCCATTACCACACCCTCATGCCTTTCAGATATAAAGGGTGAGATCAGGTTTCCTCTTGCTTGTTGCTGTACCAAACTAGTGTCATGTTGTCCACTTGTACAGACATCACGTCCTGGGGAAGACAGTCCTGAAATTCCTACAACACTTGGAGAACTGCTATCAATTCCAAGACATTTAGCTGAATATTCACTACAATGTCTTTCCATGCTCCTTTGACCATTCTCATAGGTTCATAGGTTCATACTAGGCTATCTGCCCGAGGGCATTTACAAGCCTAGTATGGGGAACTATACCCATTATTTTCAGTGACACTGAGGTAATCCCTGGGTATATCTGATCTCCCATCCATTGGTCAAGATTTCTCTTGAACAAGGCCAGCGAGGTGCTCTGCCTCACATATACCGGGATTTTATTTCACAGCATAGGGAGTCTTTGGGTGATGAATCTATCCCCTCATAATGCCCTCCCCTGGGAAGATTCGTCCATGGCTACTACTGCTATTGGAGATGAAGGAATGAATGATTTGCCTGCATGTAACACTTGACAGTGCGACCACCACATCAGATGCTTTCTGCATGAATCTTTAATGATTATTTTGGAAAGGGAGTGAATGCACCTGAAGAAGCCACTGCAAAAGCCTCATGTGGAAATGAACAAGGTGCACAATTAAGATCGAAGGTGCCATCAGGCCTAAGACTGCCAGAACTGAGGCTGCTGTTAGGGAGAGGTTGTGAAGTAAGGACTGAACTGCTGATTGTAAAGTCTGAAGCCTTCTAGAGGAAGTGAGACTACTGATACTGTGGTGTCCAGATGACAACCTGCAAAGGTGATTTCCTGAGCTGCTTGAAGGTTGGATTTCAGCAGGCTAAAATTCCTAGGGACTGGCAAAGTTCAAGGAGGTAGTCCCCTGGTTTCCTGTAGAGACTCCATTGAGGAGGCAGCCAAGAGTCAGTCATCTAGGTACAAGAAAATCTTGCACATTTCTAAAGTCGTAGATGAGCTTATGTGTTTCCCAGAGACTGTCCCTCCTATGGAGCAGGCTTTCCATCCAGCTGAAGATACTACCCAATTTAAGCACAACCTAGACCAGTGGATGGGAATAGGAAATTTACACCAGCACACATCATTATGGACAGCAGTAGCGCATAAATGCTTGGCCCTTAATGCCCTGTTTGCATACAGGACGTCATTCTTTTGGGAAAACTTGGATAGGCTTAGAAAGACCCCCCGGGTCGTTAGCCTAGTAGCAATCTATGAATCTGTGAAATCTCTGTCAGCTATTCCATTCATGAAGACAGAAAAGTACTATACTGAATATTTTGTCTGAAAATATTGTTTTACAAAACTAAATGCAATAACACAAGAAACATGGGGACACACACAGACTGTAATCTACCCTTTCTCCATCATATGTCTGCAGTACTGAGAAAATCATTCTATGTTGCACAACTTATAAACAAAGGTATGGCATCTACGTAAAATGAGGTCACCGTTCCATTGTACTTACCACTCTCATCAGATCTATTGAGTACAACGCACCCTTTGGCATGTCCAGGCACAACCAACATCTGGGAAAATCCACAGAGGTTCCTCACTAAAAGAATACAGTGTGTAAGTAACATGTCTTATGCAGACCACCTCAAAGCCCCATCACTGTATTCTGTCTTTTACAGGCTATCAAGGAGAGTTCTATGCCCGACATACAAGGAGGCATTATCAGACCCGAAACTGATGGATCTCTTGCATATCCGCAATACAAACAACACCAGAATTATCCATTCAAAAAAGACTTGAACCTTGCCTGTGATATAAATAGGACCTGCTGGAGAGACCGGTATGTGTCCCAGAGAGTATCCCTTCTCTGGAACAGGCTCCCCATCCATACAAAGCAGAGTTCCTCCTTAACCCAGTTCAAATGTCACTAGGTCAAGTGAATGGGGAACAGGAAATTCATCCCTGATTTGGCACCTCTGTCTCTAGTGGACACAGGCAGCCTGTAAGTGGTTCATCTCCCAAGCGCCTGCTTATATTTACCATGGATACCAGAGCTTGTCACAAATTTGGGATTCATAGCTAGGCTTAAAAAGCCCCTAGTGGTCATTAGGCTAGTACACATGTATGTACGTATGACAGACATACATATGGCGAACACCCTGAGGATTGTGGCGAGGCCAAATGGTAAGACTCTGAACTGCTAATGACTGTCTCCTATTCAAAAATGCAGGAATCTCTGACTCTTTCGTAATCTTGAAGTGAAGGTTAAGTGTCCTGGAGATCCAGTGAGCACATCTATTCCATGAGTTAAGGTAGAATCGATTGCACCATGAACATTCTGAACTGGGTCTTACAAACATGCTTGTTCAGAAGGTGGAGGTCCAGAATGGGTCTGAGGTATTGTGTCTTCTTTGGATACAAAAAGAGCTTCGAATAAAATCATGACCCTCTCTGGTCTGATGGGGTCTTCTTGGATAGCTGATTTGGGGTGAAGAGAAGATCTCTTTTTCCACAGCTTTTGCCTGACTTGGGATATCTGCCAATGGTTTGCTGGACTGGGAGGGCTTACTAAACATGGAATGGAATAGCCTCTTGATATTATCCCTCTTACCCATCTGGTCTGTATGACGGCCCTCCACGCTTCTGGGTAGAGAGAGATGACCCAAAGTGCTTACAAAGTGGAGCACTCAGGCAGACGTTCAGGGATTTTACAGTCTGCCATCTGCAAAGGGCTTACGATATCCCTGGCTTTGTGGATCCTCCTCACACTCTGGGGCCTGCACCCACTGAAGAGGCCACCTCTGCTATTGCTGCCCCCGTTGGAAAGTGAGTCAAATTGTTGCTGTTTAGACTTCCAAAACGAGAGTGAAAGAGGTTCTTCTGGTTCCCGTTGTAAGATCTCTGAAGGACCTTGAACTTCACTCCAACAGCAGAGGCACTCTTACTACCTTGCTCACTCTTCTGTATTTTCTTTTCTACAGATGGGTCAAACAAGGAAGACCCGTCAAACAGAGTGTTTTAGAGGTCTGCAAAATCACACAGGCGTAGCCATGCATAGCTTCTCATTGCTATTCCATTTCTGGCTGCCCTGGTCGCTTCATCCTCCAGATTAAAAATTAGGTGCATGAAGAGATTATTGATACTAGGCATGGTAGTCAAGGTAGCTTCCAGCTGCTTCTTGGACTCCATCATAAGTAGGACTTTCAGAGCAGATATGGTCTATTAGGACAAATCTCCATGAAACATATTCATGTGTATGGTATACTTCAAAGCACTCAATGCAAAGGTGCATGAACTGTACACCTGCTTCCCTAATCTATCCATTGCCTTGGACTTTCTATTAAGGGGATGGACAGAAGTATACAGTCATTTATTTTATCCTTTGGTGACTGGGTTAGTCCCATTAGGCAAGAAGCCCCTCTTTGGCAAGACCCAAGGTGGTGTTTATACTATGAAGGTTAATTTGGCCAGAGCATCTGGGAACTTCCCCTGCTCTTTTTGATAAGTGCTGCAAGATATTTTACATCCACCTGAGCTACCACCAACTGTAGCAGATGGAACCTTGGTTTAATGTCTAATCTGAGGGATCAGGCACTCAAGCGTGCAGTACCCCACTTATGCTAGCTACACTGCACTGTCAGCAACCCATCTACCTTATGTGAGAATAGAACCCACTGCCTTCTGCACTGAAAGTGAGTATGCTACCTGTTGTGCTGCTGCCATTGAGTTTTCTTTTTCTGGCTACTGCCACAATGGTGGGGTCAGCTGCAGGAGACTTGGTTCAGTGTTGATTATCTTTAGGTGGCCATAGAATCTTGTCTGGTATGAGCATGACTGCCTCACAGTTGCTGGGCTCCTCCCAAGACCTCCTAATGGAGAACAAACATATTGGCTGGAGGGATCATCCATGACATAGATGCTGCCATCCCATAAACCTCAACAATACTGCTTTGTTCTGGGGGGGGGTCAACAGGCCAGGTTCCTCTCTTGTGCATTAGTTCTAATGTCTTGCAGAAAGAGGAGTCTTCCCAAGGGTACTGTGGGGAACCCTCTCAGAGTTGGTATATGATGTGGGGGGTACTCCAGGGAGTCTGGGAGCTTATTCTTGCAAGTCCTTTTCTTACGTACTTTACAGAGATATCACTTGACTTCTCAGTGGATTGAAGCTGCTTTTGAGCAGATGGTTTTAGACTTATCAGATGATTCTGAACAAGGGACTCCTAGTGAGAACATATGAGAGAGTGAATCATGGAGAGGAACAGCATCAGTTGGACTATCTGGATCCACTTACTTGGGAGAAGTGATTATCCTCCAGAACACTTGAAAGGCTGAAACAAACTCCATTGGATCTGAAGATACCATTCTAGCAGCTGGATTCAGCCTTCCTTTCACAGAAGCGATCATGACTTCTGGAGGAACCTCCAAAGCCATGAAGGTGGAAGGCTCCAATGAGGAAATCAGAACCATGGACTCAAAAGCTGAAGATTAACACCATCAAGATAGCTGAAGCCAACGGCTCTGATGACGGAGTTGAAGTTACCATCCCAAGCCCTCTGCTCAGGAATTGCATCAGTTTAGATAACTCCAGAATCGAGTAAGTCAGATCTGAAATCCATGGAACTAAACATACAGGGTAGATGTGACCAAAGGCCACAGGACCTGAATGGAACACTGGTTTCATGGTGACCAAAACCACAAGACAGACCAGAGAAGGAAATAGAATTAAGTGCATCTGGGCAGATCAGAAATGTTCGCTACTACACCTTCATCTATTAACTGGTTTTGTCTATTAATTGGAACTTCTTAAAAATCCTCCCATTAGATGATGTTGTAATTGAATTAGATACAACTTTTCTAAATATCATAAATAACACTGCATCGCCTAGAAGGAAGATAATGAAAACAAATAATGCAATTTGGCTATCCAAAAAGAATAGAACGCTAATTCAGGATAGAGAAAAAGCATTGAAAGAATGGCAAAAATATAAAACACCTCAATATCTTGAAAACTTCAGAATGCTTTGCAATAATACTAAAAAGCAAATAAACGAAGAGAAAAAAAACTATACTTTAATAACTTTCAGAATAAAACTAAATGATACCCTAAAAATGTTGGACATCCATTTAAGAAATCTTATGTTCCGCCAAAAATTCAACCCAAACCTTTCTCCTGAAAAACTGTATTGCAGTTTTGAGTGGCGAGTTAGCTCTAATAACGGCCACAAAGGTAAAAAACGCACTCTCCAAAGCTAAGAATACAGCATCCATGGGACCAGATGACATCCCGGGCTGTGTACTACATGAACTACAATATGAACTGGCACCTCACCTAAGTGTCATGTTTAATCATAGCCTCACCTCAGGTTTTATGCCCACTGAGTGGCGCAGAGTTACAGTTATACCACTCCACAAGGGAGGTCCACCTTGGATCCTGGAAACTACAGTCCCATCAGTCTGACGAGCCATATCTGCAAGGTCATGGAGTGTATTATCATGGAACTTATAAACAAAGACATTGGCAACCTTCAAACACTGGACCCCACCTATTTGGGTTCGTGAAGGGCCGATCTTGTCTCCTGAACCTGATTGACTTCTTCGAATCAGTCTCCAGAGCCAAGGACAAGGGTAAGGTGGTCCACACAGCCTATCTAGACCTTGCCAAGGCCTTTGACACCACCCCCCACTCTGGAATCATAGATAAACTTACTAAGCTGGGCATTAATCCCTACGTCACCCAATGGGTTGCTAACTGGCTTACTGATAGAACCCACACTGTAAAAGTAGCCGACTCCAAATCCATCTCCAGACAAGTGACAAGTAGAGTACCTCAGGGTTCAGTCCTGGGACCGCTCTTGTTTGGCATCCACTTCTCTGAAGTACAGGCCAAAACTAAGGGACTCCGGCTAACAAAGTTCGCAGATGACTGCAAACTGGGAGCCATTATTGAATCCCCAAATGATGTGGATACTCTACAAAAGGGCCTTACAGAAACAGATGCTTGGTGCCAGAGCCATGGGCTGAAGCTCAATGCCAAGAAATGTATAGTTATTCCCTTTGGGAAAAACATGTACCCGTGAATTACCATATAGGTGGCAGTACACTAAACACCGAAAGTGTGATAAGAGACTTAGGGACACAGGTGGACAGTGGTCTCACCTTCGATAACCACATCGCCACAACAGTCAGAAAATCCTTCTATGTGGCACACCTCATCAAAGGGCTTTTCATCCAGAAAAAAGGAGGTCATTGTCCCACTGTACTCATCCCTCATTAGACCCATTATAGAATACAACGCCCCGTTTGGTATGTACCTCTCAAGACATCTGCAACAACTGGAAAGGCCGCAGAAATACCTCACTAAAAGAATCACAGGCCTAAAGCAGATGCCCTACGCTGACCGCCTTAAAAAACTCCAGCTATACTCTGTCGCATATCATCTATTCAGAGGCAATCTCTGCTTAACATACAAGGCCATGTCAAACCCAGAGCTGTTGGACATGCTTACACTTAAAGAAATCCCAATCCCTCAGAGCCACACACTCCAGAGATCTAAACCTTGTCATCACAATAAACAAAACATGCTGGAGGGATAGGTTCCTGAACCAGAGACTCCCCAGACTCTGGAATAGATTGCCCATACATGTCAAGCAGAGTGCCTCTTTGGCCCTCTTCAAAAGGAACCTTGACGACTGGATGGGAGAAAGGAAATTCACCCTGGGGATCACGTCAGTCACCTTGCTAATCAGGGGTCCAGGGAAGTAAATAGTGTGGGAAGAAATAGCCAGGGAATTGTTATGGCTAGGCTTGTTTAGGCCCTAGGGCTGATAGCCTAGTACCAACCTATGAACCTATGATAGCATAGCATCTCTAACGAAGAATTCCTCAAATCACCACATTCACTTTTACTTTCAAACCTGTGCCCACATCCTATATAAAACAACTCTTAAACTGTGCTCTTCTTCAGCTGATGACCTTCCAAGCAAGTACCTAAAAATAGCATCTAGTAACATTGCCTGTCCTGTCTCAATCCTTATAAATTGGTCTTAGACTTTCCCTCGCAGGAAAAACTCTTAACCTCTACACAACATGGCTTCTGTCCTTCCCATAGTACTAGCACTTGCCTTTCTAAACTACAGAGATACTGTCAATGAAGCTAGAGATAATGGCAAGCTAGTCATTTCCTTAATTCTAGACTTGTCTAAAGCCTTTGACACAGTTTGCCACAACAAACTCTAGTTCAAATGTCTTCACTAGGTCTCTCTCAGCCCACCATCCTGTGGTTCAAAAGCTACCTGTCCAGTCGGTATCAGTCAGTAAAATGACATTCCACACTCTCTCCTTACCTCCCAGTCACCACCGATGTACCACAAGGCTCTGTCCTTGGTCCCCTCATCTTTAACAGTTTCTCCAATACCCTCCATACTTCCACACATAAGGTCACCCTAATACAATACACAGATGATTCAACTCTCATTTGCACATCTGACAACATGGTACTCCTCCAAAAATTACTAAGGAAGCTTTAACAGCCACTGAAACATGGCATGGTAATTCACAACTTATGCTCAACCCCAAAAACACCAAACTACTACCCCCCCCAAGTCCCTCTCTCATGAAAAAAAAAAATTAAAGTCCACTCTTGATAATACAGTCACTGACGTCACTTCTCATACCAAGCTATAAGGTGTAATAGTGGGTGATAATCTTACATTTGACCTGCATATACAAAATTGCATAAGAAAAACTCATCAAAAATTAGGGATGCTTTACAGAGCCAAAAACTCTCTCACTGATGCAACTAGCTACACTTGCCATGACTTATCTCCTCTCCACTCTTTATGGCACATCCATCCTTACTAACCTCCAGGCTTCACAAAAATTGAAACTTGAACAATGCTATAACAAAGTTGCTAAATTTGCCGCATATACCCCTTTCAGAATCCGCCAATGTGCAGCACTGAGAAACCTAAACTGGTTAGAACTGCCACATCCAACTAACATATACACAACGTTTTACCACCTATAAAATTATCCAGCATCCATCTGCCTGTCCAGCACTAAAAAACAAACATTCTACACAAAATCCCAGTCAGTCATTGTGATCCAGTGACCAAAAACTCCTGTCTACAAGCCTTGCAAATCTGCTGGCCATTGTACGTACTTGTACAAGTTAGCTAAGGCCTGGAACTCCTTAAATGTATTCATCAGGTCTATTCCCTCCCTCCCATCTTTCAAAATCACTCTGAAAGACTTCTAGCTAAAATCAATCTATGCTCTTGCTCAAATCCAGGATAAACTATATCCCTAAATGTGAAAAAGTATCTTTTCATTCCTTACTCGCCCGTCTTCACTTACTTCCTTACTGCTATCCAATTCTCTTCCCTGACTTTCTCTATAAATATACAATAAGCATGTTTTTCCCCTCACCTCATATCGTAATTCCTATCTGTATTAAACTAACTTACCTTTACTTTCTCTACAAACGGTCTAAAGTTTCTCTAAATATTAAATGATCACCATATACCTTGTATAGATTTTTAACCATTGTCTAAATTGTTATAATTATTTAAACAGCAAATGTTTTTCTTTTATTTTTGAAGATTGTAAAATTATTGTTATTAAATGTTTTGTAATAATTCATAGCTTTTCTCTCCCTGGCCTCCGCTGAAAATGAGCTTTTACCCAGTTGGACTTTCCCGGTAATCATATATCAATAAATAAATAGTAAATAAGGGTGGCCCCATAACTGCCACATAAAGGACCATCAGCCTGACAAATTACATTTACAAAGCCATGGGATACATTATAACTGGCCCTATTAAACTATGGCATCAAAAATCTCATCAAAGAAGAGCTGTAGCAGTTTATTTTTTATCAGAGGTAGGTCCTATCTAATGAAATTGGTTAACTTCTTTGAAGGGGTAACACAGGATATTGATAGCAGTCATGCTGTCCACAAAGCAACCTTGACCTGGCCAAGGCATTAGACGCCATACCCCATACTAACATAGATAGTAAGCGTCATACATTACAAATACTTCCCCATGTGGTAAGATGGGTAGCAAATTGGTTAAAAGAACTCACACAGTGCGAGTGCCAGGTGCCTCAATCAGTATGTGGGGACCAGTGGTGTCCCATAGGGATCAGTGCTGGGACCTCTTTTGCTCATTATTAACTTTATCTTCATGCCATGAGGCAAGACCTCTTGGCTAGCCAAGCCTGCAGAAAACTGTAAACTAAGAATCAGTGTCAAGTTCCCCTCTGACATCTTAACTTTTCAGCAATAACTTATGTTCTCAAATAAATGGTGTACTAAAAATGAACAAATTAAATGCAAAGAAGTATAATACTTTTTATATTTGGCAGACAAATCCTCCCTCAACATACAGTATAAATAATACGCACGTTCTAAATAAGAATATTATTAGGGATCATGGAACTTGTACTGATAACTCCCTGAACTTTGACCAACAGGTCACAACAGTAGTCAAAGTCATTGTACTTTGTGCAATTAATTAAAACAGGAATACCACCAAGATCCATCAATGACCTCTTAAAATTAGCACTGATAAGGTCAAATAAGTACAATGCCCCCTTAAGGATGCACCTCACCATATGCATCAAATGACTGGAAAGATTTCAGTGGTCCCCAGCTGAGATTACTGGCTAAAAACTCCTAAATTACCAAAAATGACTGGAAGTACTGTCCCTTACAGACTCCTGAAAGGGGATCCATGTCTTGCCTTCCATGCCTTTATGGACCCAGTGGCTCTGCATCTCTTGCATCTCCACAAATTAAACAGCTCACCAATACCAGAACCAGGAATCAAAATCTTCACCAGCAGATAAATAAAACAAGGTGGCGGGAAAGAGGTTCATCATGCAACACCTCCCCCACCTCTGGAACAGACTCCACCTCCGAATTTTCTATGATTTAGACATGATAACATGAACAGGACATCTGTGTATTTGAAAATTATAGAAAACTACTGTACTTTGGTGCCTTTTGAAAATAGAAGAGTGCATGTATATTGGTACTGGCTCAGGGATGAGTTAACTGTGATGCTTGTGAGAAAAGTACACTGTCAGAAATGCAGCAAAACATACTGACCGAGTAACTATCACAATAAGATGAAAGCCTACAAAGCTTAACTGGACATTTCACCAAATTAGGTATATGAATGAATAGTGTACATCATTATCCACTGAATTGAACTACAAGTCCCTAGTGCACATTGTTATGCCACAAACCGCTTTGGAGATCATTTAACTCAGAAAACTACAGTCCTATTCACTAACACTAAGTAAATCTTCATCAGCATAACTACAAAACTACTAAATGGCAGACACTCCACTTTCCAAACACTTATTTATACAAATATTTTAGATATGGGAAGAGCAGAAAAAAGAGCCACACCAAGGAATGCAGAGAGTCACATGCAGCCCACAAGCCACATGCTGGCCACTACTGATAAAGATGGGTAAAAACAGCACAGTTTAATTTCCCATGATGGATACTGAATTGTATGTCTGATCAAAGCTATAGAAAAAGGCCAAACTGTCACATTTTAGGTTGAAAATTTTAAACAGGGTTTTAATAATAGGTAAACAACTTCAAGAATAAACCACCAAAAGGCTCCCTGTATAATAATGAAAGGGATATGCAATAGCTGAAAGGCTGTTATAAAAACATTTTACCTTCTGAAACTTGACAAATGAATCAGAAATTCATATTGTTTACAAATTCAGTTGTTTGTGGAAGATCAGAGTTCAAAATGCAACAAGAAGAAGCTTTTCAACCAGCAAACACAGCTGGATGCCTGGCTTCAAGGGAGGTTGCAGTATAGCATCACTCAAATCTTATGAACTGTTGGATCACTCTCTCGGCTTTGTGCTACAATACAAGGTAGGGATCACATCTTTCAGAGTATTTGTAAAACAGATGTGCTTTTTACAACACAAAAAGGATGTAATCTCAAACAGTCATCCAAACCTTGGAACTAAAAGTAATCAATCTATAGAGCATGCCTTTGGTGATGGACAGAAATCAAAGCACAAGGGAAAATCTGCAAAGATAAACAAAAAAGCACTCATGCTTCATACAAACAGCAATTAAAAAAGACCATGAAGTCTTGTCAATCAACAGTGCCTATCACTGAACAACAGAAATATGGATAAAAGGTAGTACTTAAACTAGAAATTACACCAACCTTAGGCAGTCTACTCCATTACTCAGGCTGCAAAACAATATCTACATTTTGGGGTATTTGCAAACTGCATAGTGTTAAAAAATTGGTTACTTCTTCATGAGAATTTTTTGACAGACTCACTTTGAGTGAATGCTGACTGCTATAAAGCCAGTCATATTTATAAGAGATTGGATATCCTCCTTACCTTTCACCCACTTTTTAAAATGGGGGGGGGTTGGAGGGCACCAGCACCCACAATAAGCAATCTGAAGTTGCCAATTTTTGCCAAGTATGTGGAAGAGAATAAGTGGCATAAAAATATACAAATCACTTAGGAATGCACAATTTTACACTTTTGCCCATTTTAGTACCAGGCATCGCCCTCCCCAAAAGCTTGCAGCTCAGAATCTCAGACATCAATCCAGTTTACAATACATTCCATCAAGAGACATCTGATGGGAAATGGAGATAGCATGGATGAAACAAGTGCAGAAAAACAAAAGCATAAAAAATACATATGAAAGAATGCAAGTTGGAACGCAGTAGTAAGAAAACCATAAATGTGAAAGGGCAGTGATGAAAAATATAAATAAGAAAGAAAAAAACGCAAGACGAGAGAGAGAGAGAGAGAGACTAGGTAGAGACTGAAAGAAATATCAGTTAAAGAAAAAGTAAGCACTAAAACAAGGCTAATGGAAGACAGTTACAACAGTAAAAAGAGGAAAGATGAGTGTGCTTTAGGAAGAATTCAAATTAACAGATGGTACAGGTAAAAGAAAGCACATGTATGATGAGAAGATGAAATAAAATGAGAAAGAAATTAAGACTAAAGAGATTAAATAGAAAAGCAAGTTAATAAAAAATGTTGAAATGGGATCAATAAGACAACCACAGGAGTGTAAAAAAAGAAAGATGAATGCATTTTATCTTTTCTATCTGTAATTTCCATTTCTCTTAAAATTAAAATAAAAGTGTGTGGGGATGCTACCAACAAAAAAATTAACAGTAAAATAAGAAGGTTGAGAACTTAGTCAGAGTAGGCTCCTTATCAAAGCTGAAAATGTTACATATCAGTCAGCTACAGATAGCTTACTGCAGTGCAGAATAAGAAAGTTGTGGCACTCCTGAGTGTGTTGTCCTTTGGATGAGGTGTTAACAGAGTTCAAATCTGCAAAAATTGGTGGCAACTCAGGTTGATGTAAAAGATCCCATGGCACCCACTGAAAAGAGTTGAGGAAGTTCGCTGATAACCTGGACAGGGTTTCCCCTAGTAATATAAATACCACCTTGGATGTACCTAAAAGCATACCTGGCATAGCATGCACCCTGTGTCAGTACCATGAACCAGCAAACCACTCTGCCAATTCAAGTGAAGAGCAAAAAACTACTGGCACACTAACCAGGTGACCAAAAAGATAGCAAGAGATCCTATAGAGGAACTACTAATATTTCGGAAATTTTACGAAAGTCTGTATAAAGCAGAGAAATATAGATCAAGAAAAGGTAAATATGGAAATGCTTATGGAACAATTAAATATGCCAAGGCTCAATTACTAACAGGATAAAAGGAGATGAGATAAAAATGATGATATATGACCAATCAACAGGAAAGTGCCTAGGAATAGATGGCATTCCTGTGGAAGCTTGGAAGCTAGGAGGAAAATAAAATTGATAAAGATCTGTTTGACAGTATTTTAAGAGGAGGAGAAGCACCAACTTACTGGAAGAAAGTGGTGGTGGCTGTAATACCTAAAGAGGGTAAAGACCCATCAAATCTAGCTTCATACAGACCATTCAACCCTAAACCATGACTATAATGTATTTATGTCTATAATGGCTAAAAGAATGGCAAAGGTGATGCCAAAATGGATCACTGTCGTTTTGTGGAGGGCAGGCAAACATTTGACAACATAACAGAACACTGAGGATCCAGAGGGAAGCTGGATATAAGAAAATACCACTGTTGTTTGTGGGTCTTGATGCAGAGAAAGCATTTGACAGAGTAAGCTGGGAGTTTATGAGCAGGGCAATGGAAGCATTTGCATTCCCTGATAAAATTACATGACTGATTAGGAGGATATAACAAGGGATCGGAGGCGAAAATTAAAATGGGTGGGGTCCTCTCTGATAATTTCTGCTTGAGCAGAGAAACCAGGCAGGGGTGTCCTCTTTCCCCTTTATTATTTACACTATATTTAGAACCACTGGCAAAGAAAATAAGGAACTCATAAATTCAAGGATATAATTGGTATGGTAGTCAAGAAAAGCTGTCTCTATTTTCAGAGGATATTATTTTACACCTGATAAAAATAGAAAAGAACATTTCAGTGTTGTGAAACACTTTGAAGTAGTTTCAAACCTTTTTGGGATACAAATTTAATGAAGCTAAAACAAAACAATAGTTGTAAATAATGTACCCACACACAAACTGGTTCAGCAATATCAGTATTTATGGGGACATGATAAAATAAATTACTTAGGAGTATGGATTAAAAAGAATTCTGGTCTGGCAATGATAATTGGGAAGAGACTAAACAAATGATAATATAACAACTAAGACATTAGAAACTCTGTTATATGGATATGGATAGCAAGATGCAAACAGTTAAAATGCTTTTAGAACCTTTAGTTTTATACACAGGTCAGGCATATTTTTATCAACCAGAGGAGAAGTTGTGGGTAGCAATTAATAAAGTGCTGAAGGATTTTATTTGGGAGGGGAAGATGGCAACAGTCAAGTGGGATAAGCTGATTCTTCCAAATGAACAAGGCGGTTTGGGATTACCATATTTGAAGGGGTATTTCAGAGCTACACAGTTAAAGCTCCTATACATAGTACAAGCAGAAGCCTATAATTCAAAGTGGAAAGGGATGACGATGAAACAGGGGAAAGGTCAAGAAACAAGAACAGGCTGGGATTTTGGATGCATATCCATAAAGAGAACAATAACCATGCAGATTATTAAACTTATAAAGTAGCAGAAAGTATTCTAAGAACTAAGCCAACATGGGAATGGAGAAAGGAGATTATGCCGATAAGGATGACTGCAATTAGGGATACAGACAATAGGCAAGAGGGGTCTGGAATTAAGTAGAGGTATTGGAAGCAAATAATTAGAGAGGGAAAGGTAAAACAATGGGAAGAGACCAAGAATTTATTTGGACTGTGGAACAGAGATTACCTTCCCTATTAAGGATTGATCACAGCATAGGTAAACAGAAAGAGATAGGGGGATCCTAAGTGAAAGACCAGCACTGGTAGAGTGTTTTTAGTTTAATCTAGAACAGAAGCTGCTGTTAAAAAAGGAATAAATTGGTAGAGCATACAAAATATTGCATGATAACTATAAAAATCAACCAGAAGAGGTTAGAAAAGATTGGGAAGAGAGACTGGATAAGCAATTAAAAAGAAACAATAGGGGGATATATGTATGGGGTCTATTTATTTTATTTTATTATTTTTTTTTTATTTTACATTTGTTAACCAGGAAAGTCCGACTGGACACAGGTCCATTTTCAGCGGAGGCCCGGGGAGATAAGCTCCAAAACAACACATACATTGAATAATAGGCAATTACATGGAACATTCATTTCATGTTATGAGAGCTTTCATTACATACACCCGAGGAGATGATATATACAGTATGGGATACATTAAACTGACAGTTCATACAAAAGTCAAACATTTAGGTATAGAGTATGAAAAAGACATCTACTCAAAAGACCTGAAAGTGGCCGAATTTCGTAATCATGAAACAGACTGTCTAAGGGTAATTGGGGTACAGAGGAGTTACCTTTTTAAGAGTTAGCCTGGCAAGTGGCATGAGCATAACCAATTATTCTGAAAATGTTTTTTCAGGATTTTTTTTTAAATGAGTAGTGGAGGTGGTAGAGGTAGTATGGATTGGTAGGCTGTTCCATTTTTTGGCAATGGTACTAGCAAAAAGAGATTTGCCAGCATCATTTCTGTGCTTAATGACTTTTATGAGGTTATGGTTGCTAGATCTAAGAGTTCTACTGGGGATATGTGGTTGCATGAGTTCCTGTATTGCATGGGGTTATGTTGGAAAAGTAGTAGAGTTTGTGAACAGTAGATGGTGGAGTAGTAGCATATGAGGTAGCTCCAACCAGTTGACTTGTTTAAGTGACAGACAGTGATGGGATCCAGTCCATGTGAGGCAGAGCACCTTGCTGGCTATGTTCAAGAGAAATCTTGACCGGTGGATGGGAGATCGTAGGTTTACCCCGGGAATCATCTCTGTGTCACTACTGGACAGAGGCACAACAAACTAATGGGCACAGTATTTTTTAACATAACGGGTGGCGTAAGCCACAAAACTCTGGGCTAGGCTTATAAATGCCTTAGGGCAGATAGCCTAGTATAAACCTATGAACCTATGAACCTATAAGGGGATTCGGTAGCAAATTTGGTGATTTTGTTGTAACAAGATTCCATTTTATTTAGATTGGTTTGCCGGTGATTAGTTAAGATGGGAGAGACATACAAGAGGATGGCTAAGAGATGGGTACTTGCAATGGTTGCTTTGGTGTTACTAGTCATGAAGTGTTTATTCCTATAAAGGAGTCCAAGTTTTTTGTGAACTTTCTTGATGGTTTGTGCAATATGGATGCCGAATCTAAGACTGTTGTCAATTTCAACACCTAGCAGTTTTGTGTGTGTGGTAGGGCTGATTTGAGTGTTGTCCTTGGATTTGATGGAGAAGCTATTGCTTAGTAGTGGTGGTTTTCCAGGGTGAAATATAATAAGTTTGTTTTTTTTGGGGTTGAGAAGAAGTTTGATATTGGTGAAACAGGTTTCTGTGAGGGTGAAGTAGGTCTGGGTTAAAGTTTGAAGTTCATGTAGTGTGGAGGCGGCGCAAATAAGGGTGGTGTCATCTGCATATTGTACTACTGACACAGAGGGTGAGGAGAAAGTGATATGGTTAGTATATAAATGAGAACAGTAAGGGACCGAGAATAGACCCTTGAGGTACTCCTATGGTAACTGGCAATAGGGGGGATAGTTGGTCTTTCCAGAGAACTGTTTGTTGACGGCCAGATATATAGCTGTTAAATCAATCAATAGAGGAGGGGCTTATGTTTATGCTAGATAGAGAATTCAGAAGCATGCTGTGGTTAACCATATCAAAGGCTTTTGATAAATCTAAGAATATGGAGGAAACAAACAGACCATTGTTTCTCTGGTGGTTAACTATATCTGTGAATGATAGGAGGGCTGTGGTTGTACTGTGAGACGGTCTAAAGCCATGTTGTGTAGCAGAGAGAAGGTTGTTATCTTTGAGGTGTTGCTTTAGTTGAGTGTGAACCACTCTTTCTAATATTTTGGACAGTTAATTAGTCAGCTATAAGGAGGTTCCACCTTTGTGTAGTGGAATGATGTGTGAGGTTTTCCAGGAGCTGGGTACTTTGTTTTCCAGCAGTGATCTATTTATGAGAATAGAGACTGGGTAGGCTGTGGCATCAGCTGATATCTGAAGGAAGTCTGGTGGAAGCTTATCGGCTGCTAACGTGGTCAGTTTTAGTTTTTTGAGGAGCTTAGAAATTACCCTTGTGGACATGGAGAGGAGGTTGAAGGTGGGGATGTTGGGTTGAGTATTGAGAAAGGTGGGGGTATTTGTTAGTGTAGGAGTACTGGTTTTGTATTGGGCATTGGCCAGGGTTTGGACAGTTTCGGTAAAGAATTCGTTGAATTGTGTGGGAATGTCTTCAAGATTGCTAGGTAGCAATGGGGATGGGCTGGTAGTATTTCCTGGGTGGAGTATGCTATTTAAAGTGGCCAAAAATTTCTGGCGGGTTTCAGCATGTTTTTCCTGCATGTTTTTGTAGTAATTGGCTTTGTCGAGTTTGATTTGCTTTTTGGTTTTGTTTCGGAGTTTGAGATAGACAACTAAGACCTAAGGTTCTATTTCTCTGATATTGTGTCCAGGCTTTGTCTCTTTCTTTCATTTTAGTTTTGGTGTCTTTGGTGAGCCATGGGGCACAGTTAGTTTTTATTCTAATGGTTCAGGAAGGTGCATGGTGGTTTAGGATGTTTAGGAAGGTTGAGTTGAAATGTTCAACGGCGTTGTCTAGGGAAAGTTGTTTAAGGGGGGCCCAGTTGACACTTTGTAGTTCTTGGATGAAGTTAGTGGCTATAAACTGTTTTCTGTTGCGAACTTCCCTGAGGATGGGTTGGTTGATAGATTGCGATTTATACCTAATTAGGTAGGTTGGGTGACGGTCACTTAGGCTGTCTGGGAGAGAGCCGGATAGGTGAGCCTGAGTGGGGTCAGATAATAGGATCCAATCCAGGATAGATTGGCGTTTGGATACTTTGTCATTTCTTGCGGGAGTTATTATAGTTTGGGTAAACCTGTGAGGTTTAGAAAGGCATAGGGATTGTGGCTGGAGCATTTTGTCCAGTCTATATTAAAGTCCCCTAGTAGTATGGTTTCATGGGGAAAGGAGTTGGAAAGCCAGTTAAGTAGGTGTTCCATGACAGTTGTGTTATTGCCTGGTGGGATATAGCCACCTGCAATAACTATGTGTGTATTGGGATTTATTTCTAATTTGTCAAGGATTAGTTCTATGTAGTCTAGTTGCTCTATGTTGAGGTGATTTTGGAAGATGATTGCTACACCCCCTCCCTTTTTTACTATTCCACCTTTTCTAATCATACTGTAGCCTGGGGCAGTAATTTCATCATTGTGGTGTTCTGGTTTGAGCCATGTTTCTGTTAATATTGTGACTTAGGTTTGTATAGGGTAAGCAAAGCATGAAGGTCATGCGTTTTATGGAGTATGTTTCTTACACTGATGTTTAAGAAGAGGGTAGATGATTTAGATCTATTGTGAACGGCATTTAGTTGATTTAGGGTAGGGTTGACAGGTGATGTAGGTCCTGGGTTGGGGTGTATGTCACCGCAACTAGTGAGTGTTTTGAGTAAGTGTGAGTAGTGTTTATTAAATTTGTATAATAATTTAATTAGCCTTTGAGAGCTATGTTTACTTTGAATTTTAGTTTGTAGTGTGGGTAGGCAAGGTTTTGGCTGTGGGTGAGGATGTATTGCTCTATAGGGATGCTATTTAGTTTGGTGTGGCTAATTGTGGAGTCAGTCTGCCAGGGGGAAGGGTGTGGTTTCTGAATTGAGTGTGGCACGAGGTTAGGTTGGATAGAAAAAGCAGGGTAAAGATTATAGTAGGATACAGTAGTGCATTTAGTAGTTGGGTTGGTTGTGTGCAAGGCATGATGTACAAGTGGAGTTAACTGGTGTAGTAGAGGTGTATTGTGTTTAGGAGGGGTTACTAGAAGGGGAGGAGTCCTATGTGGGAGGAAGTAAATGGTTAAGTATAAAGGAAATGACCTGGGGGTGGGAGAGGAGCGAAGTAAGCCCGAGTGCAGCATGGACGAACGGAGTGGGTGGGCTACACCCCAGACAGGGAAGTGGGAAAAAAACAGTCCAATCAGTATGTACAAGAGCACTTTCCCATTTTACTAGATTTAAAATACCTTTAGTAGAATTGCTGCAGTAGAGTCCCTTCCCTAGGTCATGCTAGTTAGAAAATTAATGGGCTTTGTTGGATATGGGGAGGTAGGGAACAGGGTTTAAGTATAAATTCCCCTTATTTCTTGGCGATTAAGCATGGATTGGGAGAGTTTGAGAAGGTTTAAACTGGCTGTTCAACGTGCGGTGCTCAACAAGAGTTGTAGGGTGTACAGGCTAAGACAAATCCGGCTGTATGGTAATAAAGTTGCTTTTTACACAGTTTTTTAAAATATACTTTGTTGCAGGGTGTTAGGCACACAAGTCAGCAGTTGTTTGCTTTCCTGGGAGAGGAGATCACGGACAGAGATCTCTGGGCAGAGGCAGAACCTTTAAGTGAAAACCCAGTGTCTTATGGACAAATCTAGAAAGGGGTATAACAAGACATATGAGTTAGTACAAGCTATAGTTGAAAATGAAGAGGGTAGTAAATACGGAGAAGCTTTACTACAATAACCAAACATTACAACACAGAGAATAGGGCATAATGCCCGTTCATATGTAGTTAGAACATGCCTGTATAGCAATGTAGCGTCTATCGCTAGCTATCAGGTTTCTCAAATATAGCTAAACAGTAACCATTAAAGTGTAACTTGTAACTTTAACTAATGAAGTTAAATCATGCCTGTATAGCATTGTAGGTCTATCGCTAGCTATCAGGTTACTCAATATTATTAAAAAGTCACCTTTACAGTGTCACCTAAAACTTTAACTTGTGCAGTTAAAACATGCTTGCATAGCGATGTGACGTCTATCGCTAGCTATCAGGCCGCTCAATATTGATAAAAAGTACCTTCAAAATGTTACTTCTAATACATGTAGTATAAAATTAAACAGTCAAAGCATCTAGCGGTAGCTATCGGCCACCAGCAGTTAGATACACTAGCCACTTAACAAATGCAGGTCTGGTGTTTATCCTTATAAAAGAAGCTAGGCAAACAATTGCTATTTACAGAGTTCAGCGTTCAACACAATTAGTGTAATCGCAGTTGGTTTAACAACAAGCAAAGAAGAAACATCTACAGTTAAACAACACTAAATAACTGGCTTCTTTGAGAATTTGTGCAGAGAGAACAACATTCAATTCATTTATAACGGCTAGAGTGCTCAAACACTAAAACAGTAGATGTTATGCAATGCAGGAGGATGAGCGCATGTAGTTAATGCATTTGCCATTGATAATACAACAGTTTTTGCAGGCAGCATATGTTATCATAATCTTACCCTGGCTAACTGGTTAAGTTCACATAAAACGACATTAGTTAAGGTTATTAAGCATTTTCAATCGGAATGCCTGTTGAGCACACTGCTTTGAACACTGAGGGGTAGAGGGCGGCCAGAATAGGCCAGGGAAAGATTTAAAAATGTCTATATTAGTTTGCCAAAAGTTTTTTTTTCAGCAAACACATTCCATTGACCCCTATTCAGCAAAATTCACTTCAGAGTGAGAGATTTAATTTACAGCTGTACAAGGGAATTACTGACTTTTTGCAATGACCAGTTGTGTAAAAGGTGCAACAGTTGGAGAAGATTGTTCAGTAGGAAACCTTGCTTTCCCCACAGCAGCAGTGACCTCTTGAGGAGTAATTGTTAAAGCAAAAGAGGGCATCCATAATGGTATGAACTCTAATCTATTTTTATCTATATAAAAACCAGAAGAAATATCACTACTGTTGGGGAGGGGGGTCCAGACAATACTTTAACATCTACGTACCTTTGCGGATATAATTTAATGATCCACGAAGAGATGAACAACCTAAAATAAAAAAAAAAAATTAGGTTAACTTAACCTCATGACATCTGTTTATTAACCAGTTAACTAGACTAGATCCAGGCCTGCTGAATCTAGCTTTGTTTGTATAACTTGAGCACAAATCCAGGCCTTCTTTTTTGGAGAAGGTTCCCCTGCACCTCAGTGGCAAGAGAGTGTGCAGTTAGAACTTGTCTGAAGACTACAGGAACAGGGCTTAGTTTTGAGATTTTTTTACTGGTTAATTGGGTAATTTGTTTAAAAGCCTTTTCTGATTGCTTGTAGTCATCTAAAGCTGTTTTAAGTGTATTTTTTACTGTCTGTAGTCATTTAAAGCTGTTTTAAGTGTATTTTTTTTACTGTTTTTGCCTTATCTTTTAAAGAAAAAAATGTCCTTGTTTCCCACCTTTCTAAGCTAGTATAGTCCAGTTTTCAGGCTAGTGCTGAATTCAGGGCTGTGTTACAATTGTCTGGGCAATACCTTACTTGGATAGAGGGAGGTTTCTCTGTTCACCTGTGAGAGAGGGAGCTTTGAGCAGCCATCTGTCCCTGGAGGAGTGGTTCCAGCCTAGAAGTTAGTAGTTTATAGGCCATTTTGGGCTAATTTCTCTCTCTTTCATTTCCCTACTGTAAAAACCGTGCTTGCACGGTTTTGCACGTCCGGGCAGCGCCGGTTAGTTAGGGCTAAATTTATCCCAGCTCCACCAAGTCTCCTCTTCAGTTTTTCCCTTGAAAGTAGTCTAACTCTCAACCTAAGCACTTAAAAAGCATCCTACAGTGCAGCACTTGCTCAGACCTAATAGCAAGCACTAATATACCCTGACACTTGATTGCCCAGCAGGGCAAGGCTCATTATTCACCCCTCACCAACCAAGTGACTAAGCAGCTCACCCTACTATTCAGACATGACCAAAGGGCAATTTCAGGTATACTTTCCTGTCCAGCTGGTGAACCTGGGTATCCTGAGGCAATGCTACAACTGCCTCATGTACATAGACAACCCTCTCCTCCTACCACAAAACATTAACATATGCGAGAGATGCAATTATATAGCTAAGTTGGAGGCTAAGCTCTCTCCACCCAAGACTGTAATAGGC
This sequence comes from Protopterus annectens, assembly GCF_019279795.1. Classification (NCBI taxonomy): domain Eukaryota; kingdom Metazoa; phylum Chordata; order Ceratodontiformes; family Protopteridae; genus Protopterus; species Protopterus annectens. The sequence continues at coordinate 1,840,311,118 of NC_056731.1, forward strand.
AGCCATGAGGAGAAGGTTAACACTTGCATCATACCTCCAGCCTCACAGAGACATACTAAACCAGCACTGGCAAAAAATACACATAAATACACAAAATCATACTCGGAGGCTCTAAATAAAAACCTGCAAAAGCATCACAGACCTCCAAAGCAGACTGCCAAAAAGCCTGCACCTCCCGTCACAAACCAGACAACACATAAAACACAAAATCAGTGTGCCGCACAGTCAAAGCCCTTAAGGCAAAATAACATACCTAACACACCAGTAATAGGCGACTCTATAGTCAGGCACACTGACGTCCCACTCACTAGGGTGGACAGGGAAAATTTTACAGTTAAGCTGCATGTTGGGAGCCAGAATCTGCCACAGAACACAAGCACTCAGGTCACTCCAGAACAAGTACAAATATGACTCTGTCATTGTTCATGTTGGTGCGAATGACCTGAGACTTACTTCCCTGGACTACATGAAAAGAGACATGGAAGAGCTCTCTGATCATGTAGCCCAGGCAGGTATGACCCTGACCCTGAGTAGCATCCTGCCCTCACCAAGAATGATACCACAGTATAAAGACAAAAAGATCAATTTCAACAATTGGCTAAGCTTCTGCTGTCATTCAAAGGGGATCCAGTGTCTGTTAGCCTGGGACGACATGCTTGACCAGCCTCGTTGCTTCACAAGAGACGGCTTGCACCTGTCACCCCTAGTCTTTCGAATACTGGCCAAGGCTCTTGCTGCCCCCATAGTGCCCTTTTTAGGCAAGGCTCAAAAGTCAAACCCACCTCCGTAAATAGCACAAATAGAAAAATAAGGTTCATAGGTTCATACTAGGCTATCTGCCCTAGGGCATTTATAAGCCTAGCCAGAGTATGTTTGGCTTTCGCCACCCATTTTAAATTAATTTTGCTGTGCCCTTTTTCGAGGTTAGTATACTGTGCCTCTGTCTAACAGTGACACAGATGTGATACCCGGGGTAAACCTACGATCTCCCATCCACTCATCAAGATTCCTCTTGAAGAGAGTCAATGAGGGACTCTGCCTAACCTGGACTGGGATTTTATTCCAGAGTGAAGGGAGCCTCTGGGTTATGAATCTGTCCCTCCAGCATGTCCTATTTATTTAAGTGCTGAGGTTCAAGTCTCTCGAGCGTGTAGCTCGATGGGATTTAGATTTTTTGAGGTGCAGCATGTCCCTTAATTCCGGGTTGGTCATGGCTTTATACGTCAGGCACAGGTCGCCTCTGAGCAGGCGGTATGCCACTGAGTAGAGCTGGAGTTTCTTTAACCGGGCAGCATATGGCATCTGTTTGAGTCCTTTGATCCTCTTGGTGAGGTACTTTTGGGGTCTTTCCAGTTGCTGCAGGTGTTTGGTAAGGTACATCCCAAAAGGGGCATTGTACTCGATTATGGGCCTGATGAGAGATGAGTAAAGAGGCACGATGACCTCCCCTGATCTAGATGTGAATCCCTTCATGATTAGGTGGGCTATATAAAATGTTTTTCTAACCACTTTGGCCACGTGGTTGTCAAATGAGAGATTGCTATCAACTTGGGTCCCCAGGTCCCTAATTGCTTCTTCTGTACTTAATGGATTACCACCTATGTGGTAATTTGTGGCACTTTGTTTTGCCAAAGGGGATGACTATACACTTTTGGCTTAGCTTGAGGCCATGGCTCTGGCACCAGTTGTCTGTTTCTATGAGGCCCTTTGGAGGATGCTTGTGTCGGCTGGAGAGTCTATTATGGCATCCAATTTGCAGTCATCTGCGAACTTGGTCAGCCACAGTCCTTCTGTGTTGGCCTGTACCTCCGAGAAATATATACCGAACAAGAGAGGTCCCAGGACTGAGCCTTGTGGGACGCCACTTGTAACTGGTTTGGAGTCTGACATGGCTCCAGCAATTCTAACCATGTGGGTTCTGTCCTTGAGCCAGTTTGCAACCCATCTAGTGACATAGGGGTTTATATTTAAGCTGGTGAGCTTATCTATAATGCCTGAGTGGGGTATTGTATCGAAGGCTTTTGCGAGGTCCAGGTAGGCTGTGTGGACCACCTTCCCTTCGTCAATGGCCTTGGTGATTGTTTCAAACAAGTCGACCAGGTTTAAGAGGCAGGATCTGCCCTTAACAAAGCCGAACTGGGTAGGATCCAGTGTCTGTAGGTCCCTAATATCTTTATTTATGAGGTCCATGATGATCCTTTCCATAGCTTTACAGACCAAGCAAGTCAGGCTTATGGGGCGATAGTTTCCAAGGTCCGTTGAGGCACCACCTTTGTGGAGAGGGACCACTGTTGCTGTACGCCACTCTTTGGGTACATATCCTGTAGTAAGGCTGAGATTGAACAGTAGTTTTATGTTTGGGTTTAGCGCTTCTTTGAGTTCATGTAGGATGCAGCCCGGGACACTGTCTGGTCCCATTGATGCTGTGTTTTTTGCTTTGGAGAGGGCGGCTCTTACCTGAGCATCTGAGATGTCAGGGGGGCAGCACTCTGCTGGGGTAGATATTAGCCCTTTTGGTAGGGAGGTGCGGGAGAAGTCTGCGCTGAACCTGTCAGCTAGGATGTTGGCAATGTCTGTGGGTTCGGTGTATTTTTTGTCATTTTGGACTAATTCTGAGCATATCTGGGAATTCCCACCCAGGTTCCTAACAAAACTAAAGAAAGCCTTGTGAGTATCCTTAGTGTCCTGTGCAATTTTTCTCTCGAAGCTGGCCTTAGACGATTTTATGAGTGCCCTTAGTTTTTTGCTAATACTGATCAGAGATGCCTTCCCTTTCTGGGATTTTGCTCTATCATGTAGTAGCTTCCTCCTTCTATTGTATAGTTTTTTATGGCTGGGGTCCACCAGACTGGACGTCTGCCTTTGGAGGATTGGGTCTTGGTTTTATTTGGGATTGCATGATCCATGCATTCCTGAAGGTGTTCATAGAATGCATTTATAAAGGATTCTGGTCTGGGCAGATTTTCCACAGGCCGGGGCTTTGAAGGATTCCACCTCAGTTTTGAGGATTGTGAAATTTGCTTTAGAGAAGTTTTTCACTGTGGTTTTCTGGGCAGGGGGTGGGGTCGGGATGTGAATATCCAGTGAGATCAGTTTATGGTCTGATCTTACCAGTGAGGGATACACTTCTGGTCTGGAGCATAGAGTCCCCATGTTGGTGATGATCAGGTCCAGTATATTTTCCCCTCTTGTGGGAGTGGTAACAAGTTGTTCCATAGCATTTGAGTTTATGAATTCTAGGAACCTTTGGGCTAGGGTGTTGGAGCTAGAGTAATGCTCCCAGTCTATGTTTGGGTAGTTGAAGTCGCCCAATATAATGGTGTTTGGAGAGACCTTCATATTTTCCAGTGTTCTCAGGAAGGCCGAGTGGGGTTCCTGGGTTTGGGAGGGTGGTCTGTAGCAGGCTATAAACTGGAAGCCAGTTTTACCCACTGTTAGTTGCACATGGATAGTCTCTGATGCTTCGTGCTTTGCCACCAACCTGGAGGTGTGGGTATCTTTGATGAATATCGATACTCCCCCTCCTTTTGTGGTTCGGTCCAAGTTTTATAGAATTAACTTCTATTCCAGCTTTCTCCATTTCCACTTTACTGAAAAATAGTCTCTGACGCTTCGTGCTTTGCCACCAACCTGGAAGTGTGGGTATCTTTGATGAATATCGATACTCCCCCTCCTTTTGTGGTTCGGTCCAAGTTTTATAGAATTAACTTCTATTCCAGCTTTCTCAATTTCCACTTTACTGAAAAAAAATTCTAAGCTTGTTTCCCCCTTTCCCGTAACAAGTCTTGTCTAGGTAAACATTTGCTGTATCCAGGACTGTTTGTAAGCTCCTGAGCCCCCCCCCCCCCCACACACACACACACTTAACAAGGGTTAAACTATTCCTGGCACCATAACGTCTGCTCTTCAAATTTTCCCTTGCAAGTAGCCAGCTTTTAGTTTTAGCACTCACATCTGTTTCTTTGAGCTCAGCACTTGTTCAGTACTCGTTGTAAGCACTAAATAAGCTACAAATTACTACAAGTACTCAATTTTCCTCACTTGACTAGAGGAAAACAGTTTTTAGTACTTAATAAATAAGCACCTATCCAGGCATGTCTAAAAGTCAGCTCCCAGTGTTTTCTCCTGTCTACCTGATGAATCTGGGCATCTTGGGACAATGCAGCAATTGCCTCATATACACAGACAACCTCCTACTCCTACCACCCAACACTATGACCTGTGAGAGATGCACTTATATAGCCAAACTGGAAGCAAAGCTCTCTTCACTGAAGACTGGACTAGACAGTCAAGAGGAGAAGGTAAACACATGCACCACACCACACTCATCACATAGTCCCTCAAAACCGACACCACCAAAACACACACACAGAAGCACAAAACACACACCTACATTTGCGGAGGCTCTCAGCAAAAATCTGCCCAAGCAACCAAGACCTCCGAAGCAGAAATGCAAGCATCCTCCACCCCACAACACAACCCAAATGACACATAGCCCACATACTCAGTGTGCCACTCAACTACAGCCCATAAGGCATAACGTACCCAACACTCTAGTCACAGGTGACTCTACAGTCAGGCACACTGATGTTCCACTCACCAGGCTAAACAAGGAGAAAGTTACTATCCGGTGCCAGAATCCACCACGTAATGCACGCACTCAGTTCACTCCACAACAAGTACAAATATGACTGTCATTGTCCATGTTGGTGTGAATGACCTGAGACATACCTCCCTGGACTACATGAAAAGAGACATGGAGGAGCTCTCCAATCTTGTAGCCCATGCAGGTATGACCCTAGCCCTGAGTAGCATCCTGCCATCACCCAGAAGGATACCACAGTACAAGGACAAAATGATTGACTTCAACAATTGGCTAAGCTTCTGGTGTCATTCTAAGGGAATCCAATATCTGTCTGCATGGGATGACATGATCGACAGACCATGCTGCTTTGCCAGAGATGGCCTGTCCCTGTCGCCCTTGGGATTCCGGATACTGGCAAAGGCTCTTGTCACCCCTATAGTGTTTTTTTTAAGCAAGGTTCAAATGACAAATTCACCATTGTAACAGGTACAAGCAAGCAAAATCTGAGGGTAATGCTACTCAATGCTAGAAGTCTAAACCTCAAAATGCACTCACTCGAGGCACTCCTTAAAATGGAGAACATCGACATCTGTGCAGTGACAAAGACCTGGTTCAAAGCTCCAGAGAGCACCCCTGCATTACCAGGCTATAATTCATACCACAACTTTCGGCCACCAAACCCGGACCAAAACACTAAAGGTGGAAGCGTGTCCATATTCATTAAGGATATCCACACCTCCAAGCTAGATGCTCAGCATAATGCATCCGAGATTATCCAAGTTCAACTAACTCTGGGCAAAACCACAATCCAGTTTGTAGCTTGCTACAGACCCCCCACCATGCCCAGGATTCACACTCCTCTTTTCTTGATACACTGGAAAATATTAAGGTACAACCCAACACCCTAATAATGGGTGATTTCAACTACCCCACCATTAACTGGGAAAAACTACTCGTGTACCAACTCTTTTGCTCAACGTTTTCTGGAATTCATCAATTCCAATGCCTTGGGTGAACTTATCCACACCCCCACCAGGGGCAGCAATATCCTAGATCTGGTCATCACCAACATGGACGACCAGTGTTCCACACCAGAGGTCAGCTCCTCATTGGTCAGATCCGACCACAAGCTAATCACCCTAGACATCCACATCCCGCTCCCACCCCCCATTAAGAAAATAACCGTAAAAAATTTCTCCAAAGGCAACTTCACGCTTCTTAAGACAGAAGTGGCAAACTTCACAACACCCACGCAGATGGACAATAGAGGTACGACTGCTGAATCCTACACAAATGCACTTTATAAGCACTTACACAAGCGCATGGATCGTGCTATCCCTAATAGAACCAAGATGCTATCCTCCAAAAAAAGGAAGCCAATCTGATGGTCTTCTGCCATAAACAAACTCTACAACAGAAGAAAGACACTGTGGCAAAAAAGAGTAAAATCCCATGATTGGAGGAACTTCCTGGTCAGCCTCAGTAAGAAGCTGAGATCCCTCATAAAATCCTCTAAAGCTGGTTATGAAAACAAAATCGCCACCGATTCTAAAGACAACCACAAAGCATTCTATAGCTACGTCAAGAATCTCAATGGCAACACTCAAATCTGCTCCGAGTTACAGCACAATGACACTAAATATACAGAACCAATTGATATTGCCAACATCCTGGCAGATAGGTTCCGTGCTAACTTTACCCCCCTCTCACCCCCCTAAAGGGCCCATCTTTATACCGGAAGAATGCAAAGTTCCTGTAATCATGGCTGCACAGGTAAAAACCTCACTCTCCAAAGCCAAGAACACAGCATCCATGGGACCTGACAACATCCTAGGCTGCCTTCTACATGAACTACAGAATGAACTGGCCCCCCACCCAGCATCCATGGGACGTGACAACATCCTAGGCTGCCTTCTACACGAACTATAGAATGAACTGGCACCCTACCTAAGTACCATGTTCAATCATAGCCTCACCTCAGGCTTTGTGCCCATTGAATGGTGCACTGTGACGGTTATCCCACTCCACACAGGGGGGGGGGGGGGCACAACAGACTCCGGGAACTACCGCCCCATTAGCCTGACGAGCCTGGTCTGCAAGGCCATGGAACTCATAAACACAGACATTGGAGATCTCCAAACTCTGGACCCCACACAGTTCGGGTTTGTAAAAGGCAGATCATGTCTCCTAAACCTGATAGACTTTGAAGCAGTCACCAAAGCCACAGATGAGGGTAAGGTGGTTCACACAGCCTATCTACATCTCGCCAAGGTGTGTGACACCATCCCCCACTCTGGAATTATAGATAAACTCCTAAACTAGGTATAAACCCTTATGTCACATGATGGGTTGCCAGCTGGCTTACTGACAGAACTCACACTGTGAAAGTAGCAGACTCCAAATCAGACTTCAGACCAGTGACAAGTGGAGTACCACAGGGTTCAGTCCTGGGTCCTCTCCTGTTTGGTATCTACTTCTCTGAAGTACAGGCTAACACAGAAGGTCTTTGGCTAACTAAATTCGCAGATGACTGCAAACTAGGAGCCATAATTAAAACTACTAACAATGTGGACATCCTACAAAAGGGCCTCACTGAGACAGATGCCTAGTGTCAAAGCCATGGTCTCAAGCTCAATGCCAAAAAGTGCATTGTCATCCCCTTTGGTAAAAACTCTGTACCCATGAGCTACCACATAGGCAGTAGTCTACTTAACACCAAAAGTGTGATAAGAGACCTTGGGACACAGGTGGACAGTAGTCTCTCCTTTGATAATCACATCGCCACAGTGGTCAGGAAATCCTTCTACGTGGCACACCTCATCACAAAAGGTTTCTCATCCAGGAAAAAAAGAGGTCATTGTTCCCCTCTACTCATCACTCATTAGACCCACTATGAAGTACAACGCCCCTTTTGGTATGTACCTCACAAGACATCTACAACTGGAAAGGCCACAGAAATACCTCACAAAGAGGATTACTGGCCTCAAACAGATGCCCTACGCAGACAGACTCAAAAAACTCCAGCTTTACTCCATCACATATCGCTTACTCAGAGGCGATCTCTGCCTAACATACAAAGCTATATCAAACCCAGAGCTGTTGGACATGCTCCACTTAAAGAAATCCCTCCGAGCTGCACGCTCTAGGGACCTAAACCTTGTCACCACAATAAACAGAACATGCTGGAGGGATCCTGTCCCAGAGACTTCCCATACGCTGGAACAGACTACCTATCTATGTCAAACAGAGCTCCTCATTAGCACTCTTCAAGAAAAATCTTGATGATTGGATGGGTAATAGGAAATTCACCCCGGGGATCATTTCTGTGGTTCTGCTTGACAGGGGCACAGGAAAATAATTTTTGTGGGTGGCGAAAGCCAGGGTACCTTTTTGGCCAGGCTTGTATGTAGGGCTTGTAGGGCCAATAGCCTAGTACCTACCTATGAACCTATTACTGCCTGTGTTGTGGAGCACAAAATAAAGGTAGAAAAAGGTACTAAAGTAATAACAGTAATGGACAGTGATGCCCCTGTTTAATTCTTACCTTGAATTACTCAGAAAAACAGAGACAAGATCTGGAAACAATGCAAACAATGGAAAGAAATCAAATATTGCATACTTAGCATAACGATAGGTCACAATAGTCAGTTTGTGTCCATCCTCTTCAATCATCAGGACTTTGCTGCAGGTACAAGTCAGCTCAGCACCAAGACTTTACTCACATCTCCAACATTTCCCCAGTCCCATGATGCCCTGCATTCCTCTAGTGTGTCCAGCTCTAAAAGACTGCTCATAAGCTAACAAAAATACACAACACATAGCTGACTACAAAGAGAAAGCAAACTAATTTCCCCCACATAGATAGGGGAAAGGGGTCCACTTCAGTAGCTTGACAGACAGAATTGTCGAAACCAACATGCTCGAGACCACATGATCGATAATTTAGTTCATTGATCAACGTGTACAACCGAAATAACACTAGCAGACAAAAAATAAATGTTTTGTAGGGGACCTCCCTACACCATGTGACTGTGCCCCCACAACTCCCATTAATTATATATATCAATTCAGAGAGTGCAATACAGTGGGGAAAATCTCTGATCTCCACTGTACCACAAGCTCAGTCAGAACAGTCAATAAATTAAATTTTTGATCATGGGATATCAACCATGTCCACTTTGACAATTTAGTCTGTCATCCAACTGAAGTAGTCCTGAGGAAAAGAAGGGTGCATATATTGAAAAAGTGGGCAAACCATAACAGTAGAAGTAAATGTTTAAATAATTTTCAAATCTAAGGTGATCCTGTCCTTCCTCTGCAACTATCAGGACATAGTCTCTAGCTTACCTTCCTGGTTGGAACCCAGGAAGAATCCCAAGACATACCAACAGCCCTGAAGTCTTGGGCCTGGACATCACGTCCAGCATATGTTTTGTGTAAATGTTTGCAAAGACGCCAATGTAACATCCACACAATTTTCATTCAATAAAACTATTTTAAAGCACGATTGAGAAAAGTCTACACCCCTGGTTGTGCAAGAAGCAACTGTAACTGCTAGGTGTTTCTGCATTTTTCATTGAAAAAAAGAATAGTTGTGTAAAATCTTACCATAACCATAGATGTCCTTCTCTTCTATACACTGCAGTATTCATAGCCAGTGGCAGACTCCCACATGTTAACTCATACATCCGGCCAGTATACAAAAGTCTATTGCTAATGTGAGATACATGCAATACCACACATCAGCAAATGTACATTGGCCATAAAGAGACGTCTGGTATTAAGGGGACATCAGCATGTGCCAACCTCAGAACTGAATGCTGTAAAAATGCACTGGCCTGATCTTGGGTGAGGAAAACAAGCCACCAGAAGCCAGGCAATCATCAGGGGGAAGACGGGGGGTGGGGTGGGGGGTGAGTAATATTGCAGCATATAGAAAAGAAGTACATCTATGGTTATGGTAAAATTTTACATAAGTATTCTATGTTCTTCTATTCATATGATGCAATATTCATAACATGAGGGAGAGTACCAAAGCTCATACAGCCGAAGAACTGGACAGAAGAGCAGAAGCATTCTCCACAAACCCATGCAAAATAACTCTGGGAAAACCAGCCCTGGACCTGGAAATGCCATCCAATTTATAGTGTTTAGTGAAGATATGAACAGAAGACCAGGATAGAGCACGTGTCCAACCCTTTAAAGAAAGCTTCAGAGGAAGACACTGCCCCAGTGGAATGTGCCCCAACAGGAGAGGAGATATTCTTTTTACTGGCTATGTAACACAAAGAAATAGCTTTTGAAATCCAAGATAAGATAGTCTGTTTGGAAACAGCTTATCCCAGTGCCCCTGGGTGATGGGAAAAACAGGAGTTCAGACTTGCGGATTAGTTTGGTTTTGTCCAAATATTATGAGTTGCCTATGCACATCTAAAGTGTGCGGAGTCCTCTCACTGGAGAATTAAAGAGAAGGGGAAAAGGTTGGGAGGCTGACAGACTGACTGAAAGATAACTCATTAACTGCCTTGGGCATAAGAGAGAGGTTAGTGCATAAGGAGACCCTATCACTATAGAAAACTGTGAAGGGGAAGGAAGACATCAGAGCTTGTAACTTAGATACCCTTCTGGCAGAAGTAATGGCCACGAGCAGGACAGTATTTTATGTGCAATGTTGCAGAGACTAGGAACTTGCTGGCTCAAAGGGGGCCAGGGTAAGTTTCTCCAAGACAAAGTTTGAAATCTCAAGGAGGAGGAACTGGTTTCCTTGGTGGTCTGATGTGAAGGATGCCTTTTATGAAGAGTTCAACTTCCAACCTGGAAGCTAAAGGGGGAGACATTTGCAGACCTGCAGAGATAGAAAATGGCCTTTAACTGAGGAGTAAGACAGCAAACTCTTCATTAACTCACACAGATAGGACAGGACCACTGAGACATCCACTAACAGTGGTTGTAAATCTTTTTGGAGACACCAGATGGAAAGCCTTTTCCATTTGGAAATGTAGGATTTCCTAGTTGTGGGTTTTCTGGTCTCCTGCAGAATTTGGAACACATCTTCAGAAAAAAGGTGTCTGAAGGGAATCAAAAACCCTATCACCACATAGTCAGATTTAGAGTTGACATCTGTGGATGTACTAGAGTTCCCTTGTCCTGTGTGAGTAGGCCAACTCTGTGGGGTACCTTGCGGTGATTGCCCTTGGCTAGATGCAGGAGAAGGGGGAACCAATGCTGTCTTTGTCAAAAGGGAGTCATCAACAAGATTTTTGGTTGCTCCTGCTGGACTTTCAGCAGGACCTTTTAGAGAAGTGGGTAGGGGGGAATGCATAAAGAAACATCCTCTTCCAAGAGAAAGATAGAGCATCCATCCTTACATGCCAAGGGATCCGGGACCCTGGCACACAACTTGGGAAGCTGTTCATGGGGGAGGCAAAGAGAGATCTACCTGAGGTAGATACCATCGATGGACCATGTCCAGAAACACATCCCTGTGTAACATCCATTCCTGGGATTGAGTCATAGAACTACTGAGTGTGTCTGCCACAACATTCTGAGTCAAGGGAATGTAGACAGCCTGAAGGCACAGTTGACTCTGCAAGGCTAACTCCCAAGCTTGTAAAGCCAGTATGCATAACAGGTAAGACTTTGTTTCTTCCTGTTTGTTGACATACCAGAGGACCATGGTACTGTCTGTGAACCACCTTAGAACCCCTGGAGAAAGCACAGGCTTGAAAATTTGGAGGGTGAAAATCAATTGTGAGGCTGGCATAATGGTTAAGGTGTTTACCTTACAAACACAAGGTACAGAGCTTGATTCTGACATAGGGTAATTTGTTAGGCTTAAAATGGCCCAGAAGGGCAGTTGGCCTAGTACTAATCTATGATGTGCTCCCTTGTTTGGCCTGGAGACCAGACATCTCTGAACTTCCAGGATTCCGGTGCTGTTCCCCATCCTAAGTCTGAAGCATCTGTGTACAGCTCCTGAGTGGGGAGAGGTGGTTGTAAGGGTAGACCTGGGTTCCTTGCAATCTGAAGTATCCACCAGTTTAACTCCCTTTTCAAGCAAGGCATGAGTGGGATAAACTCCAGAGGATGAGAATGTTGCATCCAACTGTCATCAAGAACCACTGGAATTTTCTCATGTGTAACTGGGCTAAAGGGAGCAAGAGGATAGTAGAGGCCATGAACCCCAAGAGGCGTAGAAACTCTGTGGCAGTCAGGGACTGAAGAAGCAGGAGGTCCTGAAGTAGGAAGTTCGGGACAGGACCTTTTCTGGAGGTAAGGAATCTAGCATCCTGTCTGTTTGAATCCTGCAGCCAAGAAAAATATGGTCTTAGGAAGGGATCAGAGCAGATTTCTGATAGTTGATGGTGAACCCTAGACTCTTCAAGAGAGACACTGTGAAGGAGAGTACTTTCTGAAGTATGTATGGAGATGGGGCCTGGAGAAGTAGGTCGTCTAGGTAAAGAAAAATCTGTATGCCCTGTAGTCTGCAGTTGGCTATTACAGGAGCTAATGGATTTCGGTGCCGCAGACAGACCAAAGGGCAATGCACAGAACTGAAAAAGTGAGGAAGCAATATTAAAGCGAAGAAATTTCCTGAACCAAAGATGAATGGGGATATGAAGGTAGGCATCTTTGATGTCTAATGACATCACAAAGGCCTGGGAAGTATGAGAGGAAGAAGGGTGGATAATGTTAGCATAGGAAAGGTGGGAACTTTCAGAAAGGTATTTAGATGGGTAAGGTCTAGAATGGGCCTCCAAGGGCCAACCTTCCTGGGAACCAGGAACATCCTGGAGTAAAATCCTTTTCCAACTTGGGAGGGTGGCACTTCCTGAATAGTGCCTTGAGAAAGAAGGCTGGATATGACCTGGGGGAAAGTTCCAATTGTTCTTTTGGAGGTTGTGGAATACCCTTGAAGGGGGGAAGAGTTTTCCACACCATAAAATATCCTTGTCAGATGATGGATAGGACCAAAGAGTCCTGGGTTATCTGATTCTAAGCAAACAGAGAGACAAGGAGGTGGGTAGTCACAGACTGCCAGGCTTAGCCTTAAAGGGCTCTTTCTGGGTGGGAGATGAAGAGGCAGATTTAGTGGAAATTCTTTCCTAGGATCTCACTTACCTTTGAAGTTTGGGGCCTGGCAAGCTTTCTGATAAAGTTTTTTTTGGTAGGATAATTCATCTGAAACCTAGGGACAGAGGAAACAAAGGTACGTTTTAGATCTTGCAGCTCCTTTCCCTTCTCTTATAAAGATTTAAATAGTTCTGCAGCTGAGGTACCAAACAAAGCCTTGTTATCCAGAGGAGCATCAATGTCAGGCACAGGTTGGAGCCCGAGCCATGAATACCTCCTCAGGACAGACCCAGATGCAGCTGCTCTAGCTGAGGCCTCCACACCATCATAATTGCACTTAATGGATTGCCTTGTAACCTGGGTCAATGAATTAAGAATGGAGGAGAATTTAGCCTTAGTGAGAGAATCAGGGAGCTCAGAAAGTAGCTTTCCTGCATCGGACAGAAGGGTCAAGGAGTATATGGCCATAGGAGTTTGATAATTAATTGCCCTGAAGGCCAGAGTAGCAGAGGTATAGGCCTTTTCCCTATTCTCTCCATGACTTTGCTCTCCTTATCTAAGGGAAGCAAGGAAGTAGAAGGCAGCATTTTGGATACCTTGTCTGCAGAGACTGCAATGGTAGCAGGGTCTGCAGAGGGGCACTTTAATAGGAATTTGGATTTCTCAGGCACCTTATAAAATCTATCTGGGTGCTTGGGAGCTGGAGGCTGGGAATCGGGGCAATTTGAAGCAGCTGCAAAGGCATATAAGAAGGCTGGCAGAATAGGGGTTATGGCAGATAGAGAAGTGGAATCCATCTGTAGCAGGTCATAGTACCTTTTTTGGATGCCAGATACCTGGCAGCAGCAGCACCACTTGAAGAACTCTCATCTTAAGGATAATTTCTTTAAAGGAGATAGTCTCCCCAGGGGAATCTGTGCCATTAGATTCCTCTTCTGGTGAGGCATAACCCAATGGGGAGGAAATGTGGGCTGAATGAGCCAAAGATTCATCTCCTGATGATTCCTCATCTGAGGAAACTTACGCAGAAATCCTTTTTAAAGGATTAAAGGGTGGAAATGAAGGAGAAGGGAGAGAGGGAGCTGAGGTCTCTCATAGGGCCACAAAGGCGTTGAACAAGCTTTGGGAAAAGGCCTGCCAATCCTGTGGTTGTTACTGGGGGCAGGAGAAACATGTTTAGCCTTGAACTTTTTCTTGTCTGGAGCCTCCATGTGGTGGAAGGTGGATGGGACAGAAGTCAGCCTGCACTCCAACAGTGTTGGTGAGAACATCCTCTCGCGCAATGATCTGGGTGATGCCATGCGGGCCTTCAGTAACATCAAGTAGTGGTCCCCCCCTACGCTGGAGTCAGATGGCTGCGATTACCTTGAGGACATGCTGGTAGGTTCCTTCATGGCATCCACTCCGGTACCTATCAAAGGAATGTCTACAGACTCCGGGACGGCCCCCCGGGCCCACACTGGCCTCAGGAGAGATGATCAGAGGGAGCAGCGGGTAAATCAGGCCATGGCTTCTTGTCCTTTTTAGGTTGCGGCTCATCTGAAGGGCCCGACGCAGCCTCCATGTCACAGATATAACTTCAGGGAAGCTAAACGGCTACAAAGGGTTTTGGGTACGAAGACCTTACAGATGGCACAGGCAGTATGGTCGTGGTCTGGGCCTAAGCAAAACAAGCAAAGGTCTTGAGAGTCCTTATGTGGAATCTGCCTTCCACACTGACACTTGCCCTTCCTAGTTGACATGTAATCACAGCAAAAGACAGTAGCCAAAATATTAAAGAAAAACCCCAATGGGGTACTTATCTGAACCAAGGTTCACAACTTGTCTGACGAGCAACAACAGGAGCAGGCGACTGGACAGGCAGCAGAAAAGTTCTGATGTTGGAATGTGCTGACATCCTCTTTATACCAGACGTCTCTTTATAGCAGACGTATGTTTGCTGATGTGCAGCGTCACACGTACCTCACAGTAGCAATAAACTTTTGTACACTGGCTGGACGTAGGAGTCAGCTGGTGGCGGACTCTCACGTTATGAATACTGCAGCACATGAGTAAAAGGACATCGCTTTCTACACTTTGATAGTCAGTGGGGTAAAGTTATCTTGAATACTTTTGGAGCCCAGCTTGTTTGTAGCATAAAAAAACAAATAAATGGAGGTATAAACCTTTATTTCCCCTTTAGCACTCTGCAGTTGCTCCTGCTCTTGTTCTGTGAGACCCCACATGCAGTACAGTACTTTCAACCTTTGTCATCTCTTCTATATTCATATTACTTCTTTTCCATAGCCCCTCCTGCTCTTTCATTTCTACCCTGTTTTTAAACTCCATTTTCATTTTATCCCAGTTACTGGCTAACCCTTCTGAAGAAATGTCTATCTTCCCTAACAATTAATTGAATCATTTCCACTACCCATTCATTAAACTCTTTTCATTACCTGCATTTTTATCTCAGTTTTTACTATTACATAATCTGAAATAGCTAATGGACATATGGCAAAGCTTTCAATTAAATTGATATGCTCCTATGAATATACAACTTCTATCCAGCCTAGTCCAGTTACTGCACAGGTAGGCTCTCTAGGTTATCAAACTGACCAGCTTATGCAACCCGACCTGTCTTACAACTAGAAGGGAATTATTTGATGCAGAATGTGAACTGGTTGCTTAGTTCTTATCCAACCAGATCTGCTCTTCCACCACTAGACTCCATTACTACTGCAAGCCTGCCTATTTCCAGTTCCTTGGACAGTATTTGATATTTTTTATTATGATTACTTTGACTATTGTCAATTATACAATCAACATTAATGTTACTTAGATCCTTTGTGCATCAAAGCAAGTCTTGACGTTCCAGGACACATGAATTTTCAGATACTAGTTATAGGTTCATAGGTTTATACTAGGCTATCTGCCCTAAGGCATTTATAAGCCTAGCCCAAATTTTTGTGGCTTACGCCACCCCTTATATGAAAAATACTGTGCCCATTAGTTTGTTGTGCCTCTGTCCAGCAGTGACACAGAGATGATTCCCGGGGTAAACCTACGATCTCCCATCCACAGGTCTAGATTTCTCTTGAACAGAGTCAGCGAGGTGCTCTGCCTCACATGGACCGGGATTTTATTCCACAGCATAGGGAGTCTCTGAGTGATAAATCTATCCCTCCAGCACGTCCTATTTATATCCGTGCTAAGGTTTAAGTCACTTGCTCTAGTGGTTTTGGTGGATTTGGATTTTTGAGGTGGAGCATGTCCATTGATTCCGGGTTGGACATGGCCTTGTATGTCAGGCACATGTCACCTCTGAGCAGACGGTATGCGACTGAATAGAGCTGGAGTTTCTTCAATCTGGCAGCATATGACAGATTTTGGAGTCCCTTTATCCTTTTGGTGAGGAACTTTTGGGGTCTCTCCAATTGCTGCAGATGTCGGGTGAGATACATCCCGAATGGGGCATTGTACTCGATCATTGGTCTGATAAGTGAAGAGTACAGGGGAACAATGACCTCACTAGATCTGGATGTGAATCCCTTCATGATCAGGTGGGCAATGTAGAAGGTCTTTCTAACCACTTTAGCAACGTGAGTGTCAATCAACCTGAGTCCCCAGGTCCCTCATAACCTCTTCTGTGCTTAGTGGATTGCCACCTATATGGTAGCTTGGGGTTACCTTGTTTTTCCCGAAGGGTATGACTGTACATTTTTGGCATTTAACTTCAGGCCATGGCTCTGGCACCAGCTATCTGTTTCCGTGAGTCCCTTCTGAAGGATATCCGTGTCCGATGCACTTTCCACTATAGGCAGTTTGCAGTCGTCTGCAAACTTTGTCAACAAAGTCCTCCCATGTTGGCCTGTACTTCTGAGAAGTAGATGCCAAACAATAGGGACCAAGGACGAGCCCTGTGGGACACCACTTGTGACCGGCTTGGAGTCTGACACAGCGCCAGCAACTCTAACCCTGTGGGTTCTGTCCTTAAGCCAGTTTGCAACCCATCTTGTGACATATGGGTTTACATTTAAGCTGGTAAGTTTTTCTACAATACCTGAGTGGGGTATTGTGTCGAAAGCCTTTGCAAGGTCAAGGTAGGCTGTATGGACTGCCTTTCCCTCATCAATGGCCTTGGTGACTGTTTCGAAGAAGTCGACCAAGTTCAAAAGGCATGATCTTCCCTTGACAAAGCCAAACTGGGTCGGGTCCAATGTCTGCAAGTCCCCTATATCTTTGTTTATGAGCTCCATTATGATCCCCTACATAGCTTTGCAGACTAGACTTGTTAAGCTTATGGGGCGGTAATTACCAGGGTCCGTAGAGGTGCCGCCTTTGTGGAGTGGGACCACAGTTGCCGTACGCCACTCCTTGGGCATGTATCCTGTGGTAAGGCTGAGATTAAACAGCTGCCTTATGTGCGGGTTTAATTCCCTCATTTAGCTCGTGTAGCACACAGCCGGGGACACCATCCGGTCCCATTGATGCTGTGTTTTTAGCTTTAGAGAGAGCAGCTTTCACCTGCGCATTTGAGATGTCGGGAGGCTACACTTTCGGCTGGGATAGTTATCTCTCTTTTAGGGGAGAGGGGTGAAGTTTGCACTGAACCTGTCTGCCAGTATGTTGGCAATGTCTGTGGGTTCAGTGATTTTTGTATCATTTTGGACTAATTCTGAGCATATCTGGGAGTTTCCACCCAGGTTTCTAACATAGCTGAAAAAGGGCTTATGATTGTCCTTTTAATCCATGGCAATTTTTCTCTCAAAATTGGCCTTAGTTGATTTTATGAGTGCTCGTATTTTTTTACTAATAATGATCAGGGGTGACTTCCCTTTTATGGATTTTGTTCTATCATGTAATAGCTTTCTCCTCTTATTGTAAAGTTTGTTAATGGCTGGGGTCCACCAGACTGGACGTTTGCCCTTTGTGGAAAGAGTCTTGGTTTTATTTGGGATTGCCTGATCCATGCAGTCCTGGAGGTTTTCATAGAAGGCATTTGTAAGGGCTTCGCAGCTTGGGTTGTGGTTTCCACTGGCTCAGGGGCCTTGAAGGATACCACACCAGTCTTGAGTAGTGTGAAGTTTGCTTTAGAGAAGTTCTTCACTATGGTCTTTTGTTTGGGGTGGGGCGGGATGTGGATTTCCAGTGAGATTAGTTTATGATCAGATCTCACCAATGAGGGATATACTTCCGTGTGGAGCATTTTGTCCCCATGTTTGTGACAATGAGATCTAGTATATTTTCTCCTCTCGTGGGAACAGTGACTAGCTGTTCCATGGCATTTGAATTTATGAACTCCAGGAACCGTTGGGCTAGAAAGTTAGGGCTTGAGTAATGTTCCCAGTCTATATTCGGGTAGTTGAAGTCACCCAATATGATGGTGTTTGGAGATACATTTATACTCTCCAGTGTCTTCAGGAAGGCTGTGTGGGGTTCGGAGTTTGAGAGGGTGGCCTGTAGCATGCTACAATTTGTAGAGCAGTTTTGCCTATGGTTAGTTGCACCTGGATGGTTTCGAAGCCGTGCATTGCCACCAACCTGGAGGTGTGGGTATCCTTTATGAATATGGATACACCCCTCCTTTTGTGGTGTGGTCCGGGTTTTGGGGGGCGGGGAAAAAACCGGGGCCCAATTTAAATTTTTTGGAAGGTTTTTTAAAACCTAATTTTTGTTTTTTCCCGGGGGTTTGCTTCCCTTTTTTTTTTTTTAAAAAAGGGGCCTTGAAAAAAACCAGGGGGGGGTTTCCAAAGGTTAACAAGGGGACCCCGACATCCCCCCAATGGTTTTTCCCCCCCAATTTTTCTGAAGAAGGGCCTTTTTTGGGGGGGGTGCCTATTGATTAATTTTTACAATGAAGGGGATTCTATGGACTTTTAGTCAGAAGGTTTCTTATGAGTTGAAAACTCTTCAAAAGGCTTTGCAAGCTTGTGGACATTGGCAGAATCTGAGATGCCCACATGAAGTTAGAATGCTCCCAAGAACTTTAAGGGTAGAAGGAGATGAACCTGCATGGAAGGTCGCTAGAAAATCAAGGACTGTTTGGATGGAGCAGTGAAAGGATCTATGTCCCTTCCTTGAGCCCAATAGGCTTGTTTCCACTTACTCAGATAAATCTTCCAGTGGAAGATTTATGGGAAGCTATCAAAATATCTCGAACAGAGTGAGATATTTGAGGAAGCCTGGCTAAGGTTGGAACTGGAGGAACCAAGCAGTGAGGTTCAGAGAGGGGAGGGAGCGATGTAACTGTCCCGACTGATGGATCAAAAGATCTGGAACTAGGTCCAGATGCCAAGGTTGCTCCAACAGAAATTGATGTAGAAGGGGGAACCAAACCTGTCGAGGCCAGTAAGGAGCAATGAGGACCAATGAGGCCTTCTGAGCTGCTTTCTGTATCACTTGAAGATTAGTGGGAAGGAGGAATGCATACAGAAGTCCCGGGCCAAACTTGGACTAGAGCGTCTCTGCTGGGTTGGCCTGGTAAGGGAATAGAGTGAAATAATCTTGCACTTGCTGTTTTGGGGAGTAGCAAAAAGGTCGCAGCAAGGCTGACCCCACTTGAGAAAAATTTTCTCCAAGATAGAATCTTTCAGAGACCACTCGTGAGGCATGAGGATAGCTCTGCTCAACTTGTCCGATAGATTGGACTTCCGGGATGTGCGTTGCTATCAGAAAACGCTGAGAAGAAATCGCCCATTGCCACAGTCTGAGTGCTTCTCGACATAGGGGGTAGGACCTGGTTCCGCCTTGTTTGTTGATATACCACACTACAGACATGTTGTCCGTCTGAATTGCTATCGTTCCCAAGGGAAGAGAGTCTTGAAGGGCTTGCAACGCTAAAAGCACTGCTCTCATCTCTAGAACATTTATATGCAAGTGGCTTGTCTGGTTGCCTTTGCCCTGGACTGTCTGCCCTGATAATGCCCCCACCCGATCAGGGAGCATCTGTCAGAGTAGCAACTGGAGGAGGGACAAAGGGTCTTCCTTAAAGAGCTGGGGAAGAATCCACCAAAGAAGATGATTCTTGCATGCTGCGTAATCACAATGGTGTGGGACATCGGAAGTTGTGTAGACCATTGTGTGAAGAGCATCCATTGAAGGATTCTCATGTGAAATCTGGCTAATAGAAGTAGAGGATGCAGCGCCATAATTCCCATGACTTTCAGAACTAACTGGCTTTGACTCTGTTGCTGTGGAAGAAGGAGACCAGTTTGTGTATGTCTGCTATTCTTTGGTCTGTGAGTCTCCAGACATGTTGACTGTGTCTAGATTTGGCCTATGAAGGTAATAGCATGACAAGGCGACAAAACAGACTTTTCACAATTTATTGAGATACCTAACTTTTGAGAAATG
The DNA here is from genome assembly GCF_019279795.1 of Protopterus annectens. NCBI lineage: Eukaryota > Metazoa > Chordata > Ceratodontiformes > Protopteridae > Protopterus > Protopterus annectens. The sequence goes on from NC_056731.1 coordinate 1,840,331,108, forward strand.
GAAGGTGTAGTCTCTGGCATAGAAGAAGATGCTTGGTGGAGCTGTGAGGAGCCAGTCGTCTAATATGGAAACACCTGGAATCCTTGGCGTCTCAGGTGAGAAGCTACCACTGCCATGCATTTGGTAAACACCGGGGCAGTGGTGAGTCCAAAGGGCAGGGCTCTGAATTGAAAGTGACTGGTTCCCAGCCTGAAGCGGAGGAATCTCCTGGAGCGTCTGTTCATTTTGTATGATAGTACGCATCCTGAAGGTCTATAGAGCACATCCAGTTTCCTTTCCCAATAGGGGTGGATGGATGCAGTGACCATCCGAAATCTTGTTTTCTTGACAGACTTGTTCAAGATACTGAGATCCAAAATGGGTCTCCAGTCCCCTGTTTTCTTTGGAACCAAAAAGAACTTGAGTAGGATCCTTTGTGGAAGCTGTATGGAACTAATTTGGGTTTTAATCAATTTTTAAACTATTTCCTACACTAACCTTCGGTGAAGCAAGTCGATAGCTGTAGCGAAAGCGAGATCTGAGGTAATACCGTAGCATTGTGGGATATAGGGGCCTCGAGCGGTGGAACCAACTCTCGAGCTTAGAGCTGGGCAGTCGGCCGAACCCATCCAGCAAGAATGGCGATAGACAACATTCATCTTTGCCATTTACAAAACATCTTAAATGAAACATCTTCTGTTTTAAGCTGACCTCTGCTGCCCCCAAAAGGGTTTTGTTTTTTTTTCCTGACAAAAAGGGGAAAAGTTTAAAACCTATGCCCCAAGTTTTTGGGTTTTGGTTTTGTTGTTATTTGGCCTTAAAGGGGGGGGCCTTGGGGGGACTGCTTTGCACACTGCTTTTGTGGTTTATGTGTTGCTTGTGGGGTGTCTTGAGGTAGCAGTTGTTTGGGTGTCTGCTTTGGAGGCCTCTGCTGTTTAGGTAAATTTTACTCAGAGCCTCAGTATGTCTTTGTGTGTTTATGTGTTTGATTCAGTGGAGTGGTAGCATTATGTGAGGCTGGTTTTGTGGTGTGTGTAGTTGCCTTCTCCTCCTGTCTGGTCTTGCCAGTCCTGAGTTGAGAGAGCTCAGCCTCCAGTTTGGCTAAATAGCTGCATCTCTGCAAGTATTTGTGTTATGTGGGAGGGGGAGGGGTTGTCTGTGTACATGAGGCAGTTATAACATTGCCTCAAGATTCCCAGATTCACCAGCTGGACCGGAGGGGAATTGACAACTGACCTTTGGACATGCTAGAATAATATTGGGAAATCCTTAATTGAAAACAAGGGCCAGTGGGGAGTGAGGGTGTAGTGCTTTTAATTTTAGTGCTGACTTATATAATTGCTTTAGTGAGCAAGTGCCGGGTAACTTGAGTGCAATGTGTTACAAGTAACTAAATGCAAAAACGACAAACAGTAACTTTATTTCAAGTGAAACAAGGAAATAAGTACAGTAAGCAATGCAGATATCACTAGTGATCCACAGAAGCTGAGAAGTTGCGATTAGGTGGAATTAGCTTCCAGGGAAATAACAAGCAAACAAACAACAAGCATATAAACAAAGCTAGATTCAGCAGGCCTGGATCTAGTCTATGCTAGAGCAAACAAGGTGACTCAATTTCAGTAAGATACAGTTCAAATATTCAGGCACTATAAACCTTTAACCAGAAATTCCCAGCTCAGAAGGGCAGAGTCCAGCCTCTTCTCCCACAAGAGTGCAGACCACGAACCTTCTTAATGTAAAATAACTGGCCTGAAGCCCAAGTGCCTAAACCAGAACTAATACACTTGGACACTGGGCTCTCAATCAGCAGTTCCCAACTTAGAAGGATGAAAGCTACCTGTCCTGCCACCACAGTGCTTGCCACAAACCTTCCTAATGTAAAACAACTGGTCTGAAGCCCAAGTGCTTAATCCAAAAGACTTGAATGATAGCTACACTTTAATCAAGTTACAACCAAGCAGTAATAAATACCATTGAATACTTTAGAGAATGTCTGGATTAGTGCTCAAGTTACACAAACAAAGCTAGATCCAGCAGGCCCGAATCCAATCTATGCCACAGCAAACAAGGCACCAACTTCACTAAGAAACAGTTCAGATATGCATGCACTATAAGCCTTTAACCAGAAATTCCCAGCTCAGAAGCGCAGAGTCCAGGCCCTCCTCCCACAAGAGTGCAGACCACAACCCTCTTAATGTAAAATAACTGGCTTGAAAGCCCAAGTGCTTAAACCAGAATTAATACACTTTTAGAATAACAGACACTGAGCCCTCAATCAGCAGTTCTCAACCTAGAAGGATGTAAGCTACCTGTTCTGCCACAACAGTGCAGACCACAAACCTCTCAGTGCAAAACAACTAACTGGTCCGAAGCCCAAGTGTTTAAACCAAAAGGCTTAGAATGAGTTACACCAAGCAGTAATAAATACAATTTAGTATTTTAAGATGATGCAAAAGTCAAAAGAATAGGTAGAAACACAAGTACAGTAAAAGCAGATGAATTTTTTTTTTTTTTTTTTTAACAAGTGCTGAGATCAAAGAAACAGATTTGAGTGCTGAAACTAGAAAACCCAGTTATAAGAAAAAACAAGCTAGAAGGCTTCCCCCAAACACAGAAGGGCTTGGGGCTCAAAACCTACAAATAGTCTGTACCACTTAACAAGAAAGGCAGGAAATAAGCTTAATTTTTTTTCTTTTTTCCCCGATGCCCCTTTGTACACAGTAGGTGTGCCTGAAATCAGAATATGATCTCACTGCACTCAGTTGAGTGAGCAAATGAGATGGGCCCAGAGGCAGGCTGAGGGGCGGGCAGTTTCAATGCCACTAAGATTAACACCAAAACAAAAACAGGGAGCAGAATAACTTCAGTTAAATATTCCTTCAACACTCCTTCATACACAGTTTAAATCAAATTAAATACTGTATTTTTTTTTTAAAAGTGCAGATAAAGGTACTTAAATTCTCTTATACGCCCAGTTGAATATAACCAAGTTCTTAGCTGGCCAAGCTGAGGTTTTAAAGCAGGAATTATTTCACATGCACCAATTTAAATATGCAAGGACAGGAAATCAAAGAATGTGGCTACCCCCACACCTGTAATTACTAGCAAATAACAAAATTCAGCCAACACTAGCTTCAGTTCTAGTTACTGAAGAGCAGAATAACTTCAGTTAAATATTCCTTCAACACTCCTTCATACACAGTTTAAATCAAATTAAATACTGTATTTTTTTAAAAGTGCAGATAAAGGTACTTAAATTCTCTTATACGTCCAGTTGAATATAACCAAGTTCTTAGCTGGCCAAGCTGAGGTTTTAAAGCAGGAATTATTTCACACGCACCAGTTTAAATATGCAAGGACAGGAAATCAAAGAATGTGGCTACCCCCACACCTGTAATTACTAGCAAATAACAAAATTCAGCCAACACTAGCTTCAGTTCAAGTTACTGAAGAGCAGAATAACTTCAGTTAAATATTCCTTCAACACTCCTTCATACACAGTTTAAATCAAATTAAATACTGTATTTTTTAAAAAAAAGTGCAGATAAAGGTACTTAAATTCTCTTATACGTCCAGTTGAATATAACCAAGTTCTTAGCTGGCCAAGCTGAGGTTTTAAAGCAGGAATTATTTCACATGCACCAGTTTAAATATGCAAGGACAGGAAATCAAAGAATGTGGCTACCCCCACACCTGTAATTACTAGCAAATAACAAAATTCAGCCAACACTAGCTTCAGTTCAAGTTACTGAAGAGCAGAATAACTTCAGTTAAATATTACTTCAACACTCCTTCATACACAGTTTAAATCAAATTAAATACTGTATTTTTTTTAAAAAAAGTGCAGATAAAGGTACTTAAATTCTCTTATACGTCCATTTGAATATAACCAAGTTCTTAGCTGGCCAAGCTGAGGTTTTAAAGCAGGAATTATTTCACATGCACCAGTTTAAATATGCAAGGACAGGAAATCAAAGAATGTGGCTACCCCCACACCTGTAATTACTAGCAAATAACAAAATTCAGCCAACACTAGCTTCAGTTCAAGTTACTGAAGAGCAGAATAACTTCAGTTAAATATTCCTTCAACACTCCTTCATACACAGTGTAAATCAAATTAAATACTGTATTTTTTTAAAAAGTGCAGATAAAGGTACTTAAATTCTCTTATTCGTCCAGTTGAATATAACCAAGTTCTTAGCTGGCCAAGCTGAGGTTTTAAAGCAGGAATTATTTCACATGCACCAGTTTAAATATGCAAGGACAGGAAATCAAAGAATGTGGCTACCCCCACACCTGTAATTACTAGCAAATAACAAAATTCAGCCAACACTAGCTTCCAGTTCAAGTTACTGAAGAGCAGAATAACTTCAGTTAAATATTCCTTCAACACTCCTTCATACACAGTTTAAATCAAATTAAATACTGTATTTTTTAAAAAAAAAAGTGCAGATAAAGGTACTTAAATTCTCTTATACGTCCAGTTGAATATAACCAAATTCTTAGCTGGCCAAGCTGAGGTTTTAAAGCAGGAATTATTTCACATGCACCAGTTTAAATATGCAAGGACAGGAAATCAAAGAATGTGGCTACCCCCACACCTGTAATTACTAGCAAATAACAAAATTCAGCCAACACTAGCTTCAGTTCAAGTTACTGAAGAGCAGAATAACTTCAGTTAAATATTCCTTCAACACTCCTTCATACACAGTTTAAATCAAATTAAATACTGTATTTTTTTAAAAAGAAAAGTGAAGATAAAGGTACTTAAATTATCTTATATGTCCAGTTGAATATAACCAAGTTCTTAGCTGGCCAAGCTGAGGTTTTAAAGCAGGAATTATTTCACATGCACCAGTTTAAATATGCAAGGACAGGAAATCAAAGAATGTGGCTACCCCCACACCTGTAATTACTAGCAAATAACAAAATTCAGCCAACACTAGCTTCAGTTCAAGTTACTGAAGAGCAGAATAACTTCAGTTAAATATTCCTTCAACACTCCTTCATACATAGTTTAAATCAAATTAAATACTGTATTTTTTTTAAAAAGGGCAGATAAAGGTACTTAAATTCTCTTATACATCCAGTTGAATATAACCAAGTTCTTAGCTGGCCAAGCTGAGGTTTTAAAGCAGGAATTATTTCACATGCACCAGTTTAAATATGCAAGGACAGGAAATCAAAGAATGTGGCTACCCCCACACCTGTAATTACTAGCAAATAACAAAATTCAGCTAACACTAGCTTCAGTTCAAGTTACTGAAGAGCAGAATAACTTAAGTTAAATATTCCTTCAACACTCCTTCATACACAGTTTAAATCAAATTAAATACTGTATTTTTTAAAGAAAAGTGCAGATAAAGGTACTTAAATTCTCTTATACGTCCAGTTGAATATAACCAAGTTCTTAGCTGGCCAAGCTGAGGTTTTAAAGCAGGAATTATTTCACATGCACCAGTTTAAATATGCAAGGACAGGAAATCAAAGAATGTGGCTACTCCCACACCTGTAATTACTAGCAAATAACAAAATTCAACCAACACTAGCTTCAGTTCAAGTTACTGAAGAGCAGAATAACTTCAGTTAAATATTCCTTCAACACTCCTTCATACACAGTTTAAATCAAATTAAATACTGTATTTTTTTTTTAAAAAAGTGCAGATAAAGGTACTTAAATTCTCTTATTCGTCCAGTTGAATATAACCAAGTTCTTAGCTGGCCAAGCTGAGGTTTTAAAGCAGGAATTATTTCACATGCACCAGTTTAAATATGCAAGGACAGGAAATCAAAGAATGTGGCTACCCCCACACCTGTAATTACTAGCAAATAACAAAATTCAGCCAACACTAGCTTCAGTTCAAGTTACTGAAGAGCAGAATAACTTCAGTTAAATATTCCTTCAACACTCCTTCATACACAGTTTAAATCAAATTAAATACTGTATTTTTTTTTAAAAAAATGCAGATAAAGGTACTTAAATTCTCTTATATGTCCAGTTGAATATAACCAAGTTCTTAGCTGGCCAAGCTGAGGTTTTAAAGCAGGAATTATTTCACATGCACCAGTTTAAATATGCAAGGAAAGGAAATCAAAGAATGTGGCTACCCCCACACCTGTAATTACTAGCAAATAACAAAATTCAGCCAACACTAGCTTCAGTCCAAGTTACTGAAGAGCAGAATAACTTCAGTTAAATATTCCTTCAACACTCCTTCATACACAGTTTAAATCAAATTAAATACTGTATTTTTAAAAAAAGTGCAGATAAAGGTACTTAAATTCTCTTATACGTCCAGTTGAATATAACCAAGTTCTTAGCTGGCCAAGCTAAGGTTTTAAAGCAGGAATTATTTCACATGCACCAGTTTAAATATGCAAGGACAGGAAATCAAAGAATGTGGCTACCCCCACACCTGTAATTACTAGCAAACAACAAAATTCAGCCAACACTAGCTTCAGTTCAAGTTACTGAAGAGCAGAATAACTTCAGTTAAATATTCCTTCAACACTCCTTCATACACAGTTTAAATCAAATTAAATACTGTATTTTTTTAAAAAAAAAAGTGCAGATAAAGGTACTTATGTCTTTTAGATCAGGGAATTTTCTATTGGCCTTGAAAGATGCCTTTTATATTCCTACTCTTAAGAAACATACTTTAGATCCTAACATTCTTGATAAGTTGATACTTACTGTCCAATCTGTACCATTCCGTTCTTAAGAAAGTTTGTCTAGAAGGTTGTGTTTAAGCAACTTCAAACGTATTTAATAGTCAATGGATTCATGGACCCATTCCAGTCTGTGTTTTCACTTACCATAAACAGAAACTGCTCTTGCTCAAGTAGTTAATGATCTTTTAATAGCTAGAGTCCAGCAGCACTATAAACTACCGGTTCTCCAGTATCTCACAGTGGCATTTGATCCTGTTGGTCATTCCTTTTGATTGTATGGTTACAAACTTACTGTGGTTTTTCCTCTACAGTCTTACAGCAATATACATTTTATCTCACTGGTCATTCCAAAAAGGTCTGTTCTGGATTAAATTTACATTCATCTTTGCCCTTGGAATGTGGAGTACCACATAGCTCTTACTTAAGCCAATTGTTGTTCACAGTTTATTTTGTTCCACTGGGAATTATCTTCAGGAGAGAGAGAATTAGCCTATCACAGTTATGCAGCTGACACCAAAAGTTACCTTTTTTTCACATAATGAAGTGACAAGTGTGTATTTGCTGGTTAATGATCTTAAAGCCATCCATTTTGGCTTTCGAGTGACCAATTAAAACTGAACACCACCAAAACACTGGGTATGACAGTTCTTGCTACCTGGATTCCTCTGCAACTACCTAGTTTCATTTTATTTGGTAGAAATAAGCTTGATTTCGTTGAGAGGGTGTACTTAGGCACCATACACTGCACTGTAGGTTGACCCTTTGGGACCATGTGTCAGATGTGGCGAAATCATCTTTTTGCCATTTACAAAACATCTGTAAAATGAAACATCTTCTGTTTTAAGCTGACCTCTCTGCAATAGTATTTCATGCCTTGGTCTCCTCGAGCTTGGACTGTTGTAATGCCCTTTACCATAGACTTCCCAACAGCAAATTATATATCGCCTGCAGATGGTACAGAACTCTGCTGCCAGATTGCTTACTGATGCAAGTTATTTCGTGCATATATCCCTTGTTCTGCACAGCCGTTCTTGGGGGCCAGAAGTTTCAGAATTATCTCGAAGATTCTAATGTTTAAGTACTTGTCCAGTCATGAATTGGGTCTCAGGTACCTAAAGGAACTGGTGGCTGGTGCTGTAATCCTACTTGGGCCTTGTATTCTGTCTCTCAGGAGCTGTTGGCAGTTCCTTAGATGCATCTCAATACTTCCAGTACTCGTTCTTTTGCTTTCCAAACTCCCCACCTGTTAAAATTACTACCTCAGTGGCTGAGGAAGTGTCAGTCCTTGGCTGGGTTCACAAGGTGCTCAAAATCTTCCTTTGCTTTTGAAGGGGTGGGAGGAATATTTTTTTTTTTTTTTTTTGTGGGAGGACTCACTCTGAAGTCATTTAACCTTATGACCAAGTTTTATATATTTATTACTGCTGTTTAAATTATTCATACCTGTGTTACTTTGTTTTATTTGTATCTGGTGTTTTGTTTTTAAAATATCTAAATAAAATATTAGTTGAAGAATGCCCTCGCAAAGATGAACTGACATGATTAATATTCACAAATACGTTACATCTTACTTTCCGGGGGATTCTGTAGTGTGTAACAGCTGGAAAGAAGCCAACACACCATTTACCAAGGGGGGGAGCCAGGGTAGTGACAGTTGAAAAGCTCAGACAGTCAAATCTTGCAGCACATATATGCCAAAAAAGGCTCAACTCCTTGAGTTCCAATCAAAGCAATAATGTTTGGTAAAGTACTGTACTGATGACAAAGTGGATATGGTGCAAATGTCTGCAATTAACACTTCCTGAAACACATGCTGGAAGCAGCAAACCCTCTAGCTGAATGGTCCTTGAACGCATTAGCCCAAAGTTAGTTGACTGCCCTGGTGGTGATACATAATGCAATTGGCAAGTCAGGCAGATTTTGCATTTGCTTTGCCACTGCCAAGACTTCTTTTTCTTGTAAGAACAGGATTAGCAAATGGTCTGTTTTCCTAAGTTAATGAACCTTCTTCAGACAAAACCAAAGTTGATGCTGCACATTCAAAAGTTTAAGGGCACTTCTGTGTCACACTACCCGACCAGTAGACTTGGAATTAGCTCTCCCACACAGACAATAGTAAAAGTTTGTTAAAAGCCAGTAAATTATGGTTAAAAATTAATTGGTACAATTACACTTCCAATGAAACTAAATCTAAGAAAAAAACAAGAACATTGTCATATCCACCTGGAGAAGAAAGTTGGGTTTGGGGGACTTTAGAACAAACGTTTGTTTTGTGAACGTGCAAAAGGTTCATCAAGACAGGGTCCTGATCACTTCTCAGAGGTCTCTATGCTACTGAGAGAGGGCTTTCATTGTGTTGACTCCCTGTATTGTTTTTGTAAGGAACCTTTGTGGACGTTCCAGTTGCTGCATGTGTCTGGCAGGTCACTAAATGGTGACATTAAACTGAAAAAGTGAAATAATTAAAATGCAAGAAAAAAATAAGATGTATGAGGAGGTACTGAAAATAAGTGGAATTTGATTATGTTAAAACTAATAATAAAAAGATGGAGAGTATCCTTACTCATCATCATCATAAGCTACACAGCAATATAAAAAGCTGAAGCGGATTTTAGAGAAAGAATGGTTGGAATAGAAGTGCTTTAGGAGGAAACAAATGAAAAGCTAGTAGATCTGTAAGATAAAACAATAAGGGAAAAAATTAGATTTGCCAGTATCCAGAAATACATGAGGAGGACAACTATGTTTTTTTTTATCAGGCAAGAAAGTTGCTGTGCGTAGATGAGATACAAATAGACACAGTCCAAATAACTTAGAGAGAGATGTAGCAAAAAGTATTCCCAAACCAATCATTGCGAAGTTGCAGAACTGCAAGTTAAAAGGAAAAATCACATCCAAACTGTGGAAGTAAGGCAGACAACTGAAGATTGTGCAAAAAAATAATATTTGTGTACAAGGGCTATCCCACATACACCAGAATGAAAAGAAATAAATTCATCCCAGTCATCAGAACATGCAATGTGATTTAAACTATTCTATCCTGCAAATATGAAGACTTTTTTCCTTGATGAGGCTAAGACATTTCCCAGGCAGACCAAGCTCCCCAAGAGGTAGAGAAATATGGCTAGCATTCAGAAGGAAGGAGCAAAGAAAGGAAACCACTCTAAGAGAAAATCTGATTGAAAGTTTTTTGTCAAAACATATCTTCAAGAATATGGATGACAGACAGAGGGAAGTTTTTGCTAAAAAGTGGGGCATGCTGTGCAGAATGACCAGTTATCGGTAATCATTAGTACAAAGGATACACAGAGAGCATCTTAAAGTGCAAATCTCTCTTGTAAATTATAGGATTTAAGGGCAGCTTTTAAATGCCAACACTTTTATTCATCTTGGGTCACCATTTGCTCTTAGAAGAAGGAGATATTCAGGTAAGGTACTTGCTTTCCTCCCTTTTTAACTTACTATTGTGACCATTGATAGCTTGGACAAGAAATAAGCTTTTAAAACCTTGTAAAGTAAAAATATATTTTTCCAGTAAGAAGCTTACACAGTCTCCACTGAATGTTTTTTCATTCAGCAAACTCAAGGGACAAGCTAGAGGGCATGTTTAGGTCTTGGGGGTGTGGCTGCCATGAGTAACAGTAGGTCTGATAGGCAGGAAAAGGGATTTTCTGGTCATGTCACAATACTCCTCGTATAAGTTGTCGGAAACTCCAGTTAAGGCGGTCTATACAGCCAACTGATCATATTCTAACTTGTTGTGTGTCTGTCTTTCGGCTTTTCCCGGTTAGGGGTCGCCACAGCGGAACTCCGGTCCACTAATGATTGGAAGTTGGCTTTTATGGTGTCGAGTTGCCTACCCGATGCCCAACCTTCAACGAAGGAACGCCCATTCAACACATGTCTTTCGAACGCCCACTCGACCGCGGGGAGGACATGCAGACTCCACACAGAAGGCACTCCCAACCCAAGCCGAGAATCGAACAGGAGAACCTCTTGCTGTGAGGCAACAACGCCACCGCGGCAACTGATCATATTCTAACTAGGGTTCTTAAAAGGAGGAGTCTGTGGAAAGGATGTAAATGGAAAAGGTTGTAGAGATTTTAGTACAGCATGCAAGAGAGTCAATCTGTTTTGGGTTCTTTTTTTTATTAAAAATAGTTTAAGAAGGAAGATATAGTTTAAAAAACTGGAGTACATAAAAATACAGCAGAAAGGAATACTGACTATAAAAAAAAAAAAAGCAGCAGAAGTTTTAACGGTTGGAGGAATCTTATAGGTTCATAGGTGTATACTAGGCTAACGACCCCTCGGACCTTTATAAGCCTAGCCATGTAACCCACAAATTTGTTTTATACAGGTGGTGATTTACTGACTGCCTCTGTCCATCAGAGACACAACAGCCAGACCAGGGATGAAATTTCTGATTTCCCATTCATTGGTCCATGCTTCCCTTAAAAAAGGATAGGGAAAAACTCTGTTTCACATGGATGAGAAGACTGTTCCAGAGAATGGGAATTCTCTGAGAAACATATCTGCCTCTCCAGCATGTCCTATTTACGTCACAAGAAAAATTTAGGTATTTTAATCCAGTAGTTCTGAAGCTGTTTGTTTTGTGAACGTGCAAAAGGTTCATCAAGACAGGGTCCTTGCATGCCTTGTATGCCAAGCAAAGATCACCTCTCAGAGGTCTGTATGCTACTGAGAGAAGAGGGCTTTGAGGCGATCATTATACGACATTGTGTTGACTCCCTGTATTGTTTTTGTAAGGAACCTTTGTGGACGTTCCAGTTGCTGCATGTGTCTGGCAGGTACATATCGAAGGGGACATTATACTCTATGATGGGTCTGATGAGGGCCAAGTACAGTGGTATGAGGCCTCTCTGGACCTAAATGCCATACCCTTACTTATAAGATGAGCAACATAGAAGCATTTTCTTACTACCTTAGACACATGCTGGTCAAAGGCTAAGTTACTGTTCACACGAGTTCCCAAATCCCTGACTAGTGAATCAACTTTGATGACATAGTTACCCATGGTGGTAGACTATAATGCATTTCTTGGCACTGAGTTTTAAGCCATGGTTTGGCACCAAGCATTTGTCTGTATTAGAGCTTCCTGAAGGGTGTTCTCATTTTGAGGGGATTCAATGACTGCTCTCAGTTAGCAATTGTCTGTGAACTTGGTCAGCGAAAGCCCTTTGACATCCAAGAAGTACACACCAAAGAGGAGTGGGCCCAGTACAGAGTCCAGGGGAACTCCACTGGTGACTAGCCTCTCTGTGAAGGTGGCCTCACCAAATCTACCCTCCTGGGTCCTACCAGTGAGCCAGCTAGCTATCCAGCATATTACAAAAGGGGCTTATACCTAGCTCCTTAAGTTTGTTGATAATGCCCAAATGGGGTATTGTATCAAATGCTTTAGTCAGATTTAGGTAGGCCATATGCACTGTTTTCCCCTCATCTATTGCCTTACTGACCTTTTCAAAGAAGTCCACCAGATCCAGTAAGCATGACCTTCCTTTGACAAAGCCAAACTGGAATGGATCCAGTGTCTACAGGGCTCCTATGTCCTTTTTGATAATTTCGAAGACTATTCTTTCCAGATAAGACCAGTCAGACTAATGGATCTGTAGCTTCCAGGATCTGTTGAAGGTCCTCCCTTATAAAGGGGGATGACTGTTGTAGTCCTCCACTCTCATGGCACAAAGCCTGTTTCAAGAATATAGTTAAATAATGACTCCAGGGGTCCTGATAAGTCATACTTTAGACAATTCAGGAGGTATCCTGTGATGTTATCGGGGCACGCTGAGGCGGTGTTCATGGCTTTAGAGAGTGCAGCCAGTAAATGCTCCCTAGTTATAGCTGGAGAGGTTAAGTTTGAGGATATTTTAAGGGGATGGTTAGAGGTCAGACAGGGAACTAAATTTTTCTGCTAAGAGGTTTGCTACATCGTCAAGCTCAGCGAATGTGTCACCATTAACCACCAGTTCAGCACATTGCTGTGTGCTACCCCTGAGGTTTCTGACACAGCTGTTGAAGGCCTTAAGGCTGTCTTCAACTGGAAGGCTATCTTAACCTCAAAGTTGGATTTACCTGACCTTGGGTTGGGAGGGTGGCCTAATGGTTAAGGTGTTTGCCTTATGAACACAAGGTGCAGGGTTTGAGTCTCACAAGGGATAATTGGCTAGGCTTACAATGGCTGGCAAGGGCAGTTAGCCTAGTACTAACCTATGAACCTAATTAGCCATCTTAGTTGCCCATTTACTTTGATGAGAGAGCTTAGTTTATTTATAGGAATTACCATTACTGAGTTTTGCCAATTTTTTTTTCTTTTGTTGTACACCCTGTCTAAGTTGGGATGCCACCAATGCGGGTTCTAGGTTTAATCCTGGGCTTACTTCTGGTAGATACAGCAGCCTCTATGCAGCCAGTAACACAGCTGTACAGAGTTTTTAAGAGCCATTCAGCATAGTCTGGTCTGTTCTCTGGGTTTGGAGGAGCATTAAAGTTTGACAATCCATTACTTAAAAAATGTTAATTTGTCTTGGAACAGTTCCTAACAGTTTGTGGTTTTAATAGGATTACAGACTAATTTTGATTCCGAATGAAAAAGCTTTATGGTTGAACTTACCAGGGAAGACGAGACATTGGAGGGTGCAGCATTCTCCCACATTTGCATGCACGAGGTCCAGTATGTTGGAGCCCCAAGTGGGCGCATTCACCATTTGGTCAAGGATGTTTGTATTTATGAAGTCCATTCTGTGCCTAGAAATTTGAGGCTGTATAGGATTCCTAGTCTACAGAAGGGTAATTAAAGTCTCCCATGAGTAGGGTGTTAAGATAGATGGTAGGTGTCTCCAGTAGGTCCAAGTATACACTGTGAGCTTCTTGTTACACTGAGGATTACGTACAACTGGCTAGGATATGGTGAGGGATTCTGTCTATGGTGATCTGCACATGGAGGAACTCCAGTGCATCAACCTGTTTGACCACCCTAGAGGTATGCTTGTTACTGATGTATACTGAGACACCTCCTCCTTTAGTCCTTTTCTGTGCAGCTATGGGTCTAAAAGTGTGGAAGACACTAAAACCTTGGACTGCCAGGGTACTCTCTGCCACTTTAAGCCATGTCTTGGTAACTACACAGATGTCTCTATTCTCGAGTGTGAGGAGGGCTTGGAGGGAATGTAATTTATTGTTTAGGCTCTTGGCATTGAGCAGTAACACTTTGAGGTCCAGTTGAGTTGATTTTGCTATGTCGGTAGGTTTGTCACTTTGGCACTGCATAAAAAATTCACTATGGGGGTGGATAAAGTTTTAGCCAGTATTCAAAAGCCTAGAGGGGAGAGGTGCAGACCATCCTAGGCAAAGGAACGTGGTCTGTTAACCATGTCCTCTCCAAAGCTGATAAATACCGGATTCCCTTAGAATAACACCAGAAAGACAGCCAGCAGTTGAAATCAAATAATTTTTGCTCATATTGTGGCATCATCCTCAGTGATGGTAATATGCTGCTCAATGCTAGGCTCATATCAGCCCGAAACACACAGTTTAACGGCTTCATAACGTCTGTTTTTATACAGTCCAGGGAGTTTCATCTCAGGTCATTTATACTTACATGGACTATGACAGAATCATACTGGTACCTATGGCATAATGACTTGAGTGCATGTGTGATTTGGTGGATTCTGGCTCCAAATAATCAACTAACAGTTATCTTCTCCTTGCTTAGCCTGGTTAGAGGGACAACATTATATCTTACAATGGAGTTCCCTATGATGAGAGCCTTGGAAAGTGTGTATGCTTGCCTTAGGGGCTTAGGTGTTTGGGGCTACACTGAGAGTGACAGTATGTGTTGTGTTAGCTGTTTTTTCTGAGTGCCTTTCAGCTTGATGATTGCCAAAATTACCCATTGTCAAGGCTATCTTTGTTGTTTAGGTAGATTGCTTTTAAGTGCCTCAGCATACCTTAGTCTACAGGAGTGTTGTGTACCCATATGCAAGAATTTAGTCTCCAGTGTCATTGCATAAGTACACCTCTGGCATACTGTGTCTGCTGCTTTAAATGGACAATTCCACGCATTTTTTGTTTTGATTCTGGTGTTTGTTTACATTTTCAGTCTGGCTTTCTGGGCATGTCCTAACTTTGGCTGCAGGGGTTGAGGGAGGGTGTTTATAGGAAGATTCAGAGAAGTTAGGCAGATTCCTCGTCAAATTGCAGTTGCACTCACAACAGCTCTCGCTGAGTCATTCATTAGTTTCAACTGTCCTTTTTATCCTCAGAAAAACTAGCTTTTTGCTAATACCCTGCAGGAAAGCATCTGAGCAGTGCAAAGTTAAAACATTGGTAAACAGAGCTTTCAGTTAATTTTATTTCATATTTTAATTTTGTGCTGATTTCTAAATGCTAGCTAAGTGCAATGATTTTTATGACACAAATGCCCTAGCTTCTGATGAAAGCATCTGAAAGATGCAAGTTTCAAACAGTAGTAGAAACAGTATTCTTTTTCATGTTCAAATTGATCTCTGAATATTAGACAAGTGTGATGTTTTTTTTTTTATCTACTAATAGCTCTGTACAAAGGCATATGTCTGATACAAGGTTTAAAGGACCACTACGGGCAAATGATAAAGAAAACATATATTTTTTTATTTTGCCATGATTTACTACACCTCCCAAAGCTGCCTTCAGCAAAATAAGTACTCATTCCCAATTTTATTTTGTTTTTACTCTTGTCTGCCCTCATGGGGGCAGACATCATGATTCCTTTGGAAAGCTAAATCTGTCCCATAATGCAGACTGTTAGAACAAATAGCCCTACCATTTGTTGTCAGGCCAGACTTCCATTCACTTAGAATGGAACACCTGAAAAAAACTGCCAAGTTTGAGAGTCTGCAGCTCATGTGTCATTGACTGGTGTGCGCCAAGTTTTACAAATGTTGTTCCTACTGATGTACTACACATTCTCTGAAAGAAACTTGCAAAAATGGCCAGTTTACTCCTCCCATCTCCCCTCCTTCAGTGGGCTACAGTCTCACATTTCCAGCTTTGCTACATTCAACTATTTAGTCAGCTTTGCATGACAATATACATCAAAAAATAGCCTGGTGTGCCACTAAATCTGTTCCATTGTATGTCTCTTCACTTCTGAAAAGCATTTCCCAGGAATAAAAAAAAAGCAAACTCATCAGTCCACAGTTTAGGCCAGCTGCCAGTCTATCCATTTTTTTAAAATGTGCAGAGTAAAATATTCAACTTGTAATGCATTTTGGCTGCTGACATGGTTATCTTTACATAGTTATTCTCTTATAGTATAACCTGAACTTATGGTATTTAATGATAAATTTTACAACAGTTCTCAGTTTTTTAACAATGACCTCCCAAGCCTCTGATGTGATCTAGAACTTTCTTACTATTGCTTTGTGTAGTTTGTCTTAATTGTATATTTGTAGCGTGTTTCTCATCATCTCAGCAACAGACTCCTGGAGAAGCAGATACTTGTATTGAAAGAGTACCAGCAGTTGTGGCTGTGATACCACACTCCAAAACAATGCACTCAAAACATAGTACTGACAAACACAAGGGAATATATATGTCTGAATCAAGCAGTGATGAAATTGCTAGGGACTTCACTGAGCACAATTTTACTCTTAATCTCTCCATTTCATAATGCATAACATTCACACCACACTTACAAAGGCACACCTCCACCTTCCACAAACACAGCTACCCACAACCACACAACTGCTACGGTTTCTCCCTACGGTTATTGCAAGCCAAGAATAACACTTTTTAATAAAGATACCTACCAGACAAGTCTACATAGCACACTTGGTCTACCTGCATCATCGCAGCTCGGCCCCCTCCCCCCCAGCAACTGCAACATTGCCAGATAAAACCACTGCTACGGTCTGGTTTCTCCCTACAGTTATTGCAAGCCTAGAATAACACTTTTTAATAAAGATACCTACCAGACAAGTTTGCATAGCCCATCATCACAGCTCAGGTCCCCCCAGCAACTGCAACATTGCCAGATAAAACCATTGCTACGGTCTGGTTTCTCCTTACAGTTATTGCAAGCCAAGAATAACACTTTTTAATAAGATACCTATGCGGTGGTGGTGCTGCGGTAGCGTTGTCGCCTCACAGTAAGACACTGTCCGGTTCGATTCTCAGCTAGAGCATCTTCTGTGTGGAGACATGCGTGAATGGGTGCACCTTCTTTGAAGGCTGTGCGTCAGGGCTGGTAACTCGACACGTAAAAATCAACTACCAATCATTAGCGGACCGGAGTTCCGCTGAGGCGACCCCTAACTGGGAAAAGCCGAAAGACACAAATAAGGATACCTACCAGACAAGTCTGCACAGGTGACTGGATATTTACAGTTCTTGTTATTAGCAGATGTGGTCCTTAACAGTTATGTTTTAAACATTGTGACTGGTTATATACATTTCCTTTTACAGCACATTTGTTACTTTTACTAGTTATTTTTTAAACATTGTTTTGGCCGGCATGCACACCTGCAAGGCCCCCCCTCCCCCGGCAACTATAGCTTTGTCTATTGCCACTGGGTGTCACAACTTAACAATATACTTACTGTATCTTGTCCCAAATAGATCTGCCCCCACAGTGAATATATGTAAAGTAAAGCAAGTACCATTTACTTGGTGTATTTTGTCCCCCAGATAGATTTACCTTCCTTTGTATTACTTGCACATCAAGGCCATAAAGTAGTGTTTCTGCAACTAACTGCTTACACTCCTAATTTCCTGCTTGTACCTCTTCCTTGCTTACACTTACATTACAGCTCCAAGGCTTCCACTTCTTACGCTGATTACTTTTCTTTGCACTCTTCTGTGAGGGGGCAGGCCAGATCTCTACCTGCTTTTTCTGGTTATACCTTCCCCCATTTTCTATCTCCCTCCTCTAACTCCCTCCTCCCCCATGCACATTAACTAGTCTATATTAGTGGGTCTCCTTGAGCGGTACCATTTTGAAAGTTATCTTTTGGCCTGCTTGTGGTTAGGAAGCTTCCCCAGACCTTTTTCAGTGCGACTGCATCAGTATAAGTAAATTAAACTAGTACAATACAGCCAAACAGACACATTTGGTGTAAACAAACAGAAACAAGTGGAAAGATATATTTGGTGTACAAAGAAAAGAAACAAGTAAGCCCAAGGATATAATTGGAGTTGGTGTTAGCCCCGCTGCGCACGGGCTCACTCTGCTCCCCTCCCTGCTTCCTATTCCCACCTGCCCCCACTAGTGATACATTTCAACTGAACTTAGCCACTCCCAACATGCTAACCACCAATCACTGAATCTGCCCCACCCCCTGCACCCATTTCCTTCTCTTCAACTATTCCACATTGTGCAAAGCACAGTCTTCCATCTAACTACCTTACAATCGCAAACAACACCTCTCAACATCCACCACACCCACCCCATCCCAAGCAGAACTCGTACTCATTACCAAACCCAACCAAACCATGCCCAAACTACCCAAACCCACATACATACACCTCTTACTATTGCTCCTAGGTGTATCCACACTCCCACTGCTAACTTCTATCACCAACCACCAAAAACAACTTAATTTTTTCCATATACCAAGAAAAACTACTTCCACTAACATTATTACAACACCCCCACTAGTCCCATATCACTACCAAACCTTCTTTATTCACCACTATGCACACAGATTACAGCCATCACACTACCAGTCCCAAACAACTATAAAAAACTTTAAGACCCTAAAAAAAAAAAAACTCTATTTTTACCTCAGAACCCAACTCATTAGCTGTGGTGATATACACCCAAACCTAGGCCCACAAAATCTAGGAGCCCCAACCCTCAACCTGCATGATACCCTACTCCACCGAGACAAATCAACGCTCCTCATTTTAAATTTAAAATGTCAGAAGTATACTAAACAAAGTCCATGACCTTCATGCACTACTCTCCTTTTATCAACCTGAGATAGTCATACTAACAGAGACTTGGCTTAAACCAGACAACCACAACAATTAAATTACTCCACCAGGTTACAATATAATTCGTAGTGAAAGAATAGGTAAAAAAAAGGGGGGGGGTTGCTACAGTGTATAAATCTCACCTCATTCTTGAGAAAGTAGACATAACAACCCCAGACCTCATAAAGTTGAGCTCACTCTAAAAAAACTAAAACTTAATGATAATAAACACATCAGCATCATAGGATGCTACATCCCTCCAGGCAACAAATATCCCCATTACAGAAAAACTCCTAGAATGGATATCTAACTCCCTCCCCCAGGAAAGCATAGTATTAAGAGACATTAATACTGACTGGCAAAACTGTTTCAGTTGTAACCCACTCTCCCATATTAACCTACATGGCCTAACCCAACTCATCACTTCCCCCCACAAGAACAGACAAGAGAACCAAACATCAATCCACTCTAGACTGGATACTCGTATCCCACCCATCACTGATATCCCTAGCAGGGTGTCTACCAGACACCAAGTAGCCACCAAGCCACATTCTTACTCAGATCAAAATCACCACAAATGACCCAAATATCTACACACCTAATTAGAAACAAAAAACACTTTAACCGCTCCAACTTTATAAACTACCTAAAATGTGCAACTAAACCCCCCTAAAAAAACTACCTCTTGATGAAGCTGTACTATATTTCAATACTACCTTCTTAAACACCCTTAACCATCATGCCCCCGCCAGAACAACAAGAATTAAAACTAAATATGCACCCTGGTTAACCCCAGACACAAAATCCCTCCTCAAAAAAAGAAACAAGGCCTGGACCAACTACCTCAACAGTAAATCCCAATTGAACAAACAAATATATGTTGAACTATGTAACAAAGCCAAAAAAACTCACCAAAACAGACAAAACATCTTGCTACCAAAAGTTACAGGATAAGCACAGGAACAACCCACGAAAATTCTGGGCAGCAATTAACTCTATTCTACAACCAGGTAAAACAACTACCCCAACCCCAAAAATAGATGATAACCAAGAAGACACCCCCACACAATTTAATAAATACTTTACAGAAACCATCCAGACCCTTGCAAACAACCAACCCTATGACAACATCCCCACCCCTGCAAATCCACCCCACACCCCCAACTAACAAACAATTGCCTCAAGTTCACCTTCCACCCACAGAACCAACCAAATCCATTGAAAAACTACTCTGCAAGCTCAAACTAACGTCTCTAGCTGCAGATAAATTACCTGCTGAATACCTCCACCTGACTGCAGAAGCCATATCATATGTCTCCATCCTAATTAACAGGTCCATCTCTGAGTGTATAGTACCCAAGCTATGGAAAATATCACATACCATCCCTCTAAATAAAGGGGGAACTTCCCTGGAACTCAGTAACTACCGCCCTATAGCCATACTACCCCCTTAATCTAAGATTTTAGAGAGGGTAATACACAAGCAACTAATGAAATATCTCCTAGAAAATAAACTAAAAGCAACACAACATGGCTCTAGACCCTTCCATAGCACCTCCACCGCACAGAATTCACCAACATTGTCAATACTCACAGAAACAATGGACTACTTGTATCTGCCACCTTCCTTGACTTGTCCAAAACATTCAATATGGTTAACCACAATAAACTTATTTCACTATCAACTCTAAACCTTACCACCCCTGCCATCTCCTGGTTCAAAAGCTACCTAGAGGGAAGGAAACAAGCTGTTATGTGGCAAAACCAACTCTCCCCCTCCTTCAAAGTCTCCCTAGGAGTACCCCAAGGCTCCATCCTGGGGCCACTTCTTTTTACCCTCTTCACCAATCAGCTCCCGAACAGTATTCCTAAAGCCTCAGTAGTACAATATGCAGATGATACCACCATAATATGTGCATCCAAATCAATGGACATCCCTCACTCCCTAACTCAAGAATGTTTTTCCCTAGCAGAAACTTGGATTACAAACCAAAGGCTCATTCTGAATCCAAGTAAAACAAAGCTAGTACTCTTTAGCTCCCACAGAGCCACACCTCCCACTGATTATTTCTTCATCTCCTCCTTTAACAAGACCGCAATTACCCCCACAAATCATACCAAACTATTAGGGGTTGAAATAGATAATCACCTTAGATGTGACCTACATATTTCTATAACCATAAAAAGTACATAAAAAACTTGGCCTACGGTATCGCAATAAAAAAATTCCTCACTGACCACTCCAAAACTACAACAGCAAGGACTCGCCTACTATCCACCCTACTTTATGCCTCCCCCGTGCTTACAAATCTCTGCAAATCTGACCTAAACAAACCTGATAGTTGTTATAATAAGATAGCCAAATTCGCTACAACCTCTCCCATTAGAACACATCACTGTGAATGCCTAAAAAAACTCATTTGGCTAGAACTACCACTACTACTACAACTCAATCAACTATCACTAGCCCACAAAATAATACATAACTCTGAAAACACCCCAGCCCTACAAAATCTTTTGCAACCATATACAACCACCAGGCCCTTGAGGTCTAGCACACAAAACCTCCTCAAAGTAAACAAATACAACAATGAAGCTGGTAAAGTCTGTCTACAGCCACTGTATAGCAAAAACCTGGAACTCCCTTCCTGCCCACATAACTGACAACAAATCCCCATCACAGTTCAAGAAACTTGTTAAAACTCACTTTTTGAATAATCGACTGTGCTCCTGCATCCCCCCTGGCTAATGTCTCATTAGAACACTTCACCTAACTTAAGTAACTGCTAAGCCAACCAATCATAGTACTGTACCCACTTATGACTGTTAATCTACTGCTCATCCCATCTCTCCAAGAGTTAACTGCTCATCCCATCTCTCCAAGAGTTAGGGAAAACTACCCCAGCAATGTTGAGCTCTCCATCTCTCCATAAGCAACTAAAACCAGGAGAAGACATATTGTAAATCAGTTTGGTATCCTTCTCCACTAAAACCAGGTGAAGACATATAGTGAATCAATTTGTTATCCTTCTCAACTATAGTGAGCATCATCTGCTCTCTGAGCCTTATTCTACGTCTCTCTGCTTTTACTCTGATAGTAAATCTATCACAGGAATCCTAAACTTAGTAATATCTTCTGAAATGTATTATATTGAAGAGAACAAATGTATCCTATCTGTTAGTTAATATGTATGTCAAAGTCTCCTCTATGGAAATTATATGTCAAAAGTCTGTCCTTAAAACTATGTTTTGTAAAAAAAAAAATTGTTCTCCTGGATCTTTTCTCCCCAGGCCTCCACTGAAAATGGGCTTGTAATCCAGTTGGACTCTCCCGGTCAACAAATGTAAAATAAACTAAATAAATAAATAAACATACCAGTCAAATGTAAGGCTTTTCTCACCTCTCTGCAAAACACTGTTGTAATGGCTTTAGCAAACAAATGAAAATGATTGATGGGTGTTGGTTCAAGATTCCCATCCATATCTCTCAACAGTCCAGATTTTTTGTCTGTTTTTCATAAAATTGCAGTTTTCTGTCAAATCACTGGCAAATCATTGAACACTGAAGTCAGAAAATTGACAGGCATTTGATTTTTAGACTTCATATCCTTAAGAAAATTCACTCTAATGCAAAACCTGTTTATCAACTTTCTAAGTTTGTAAGTGCAATATTTATAAATTGTCCCAATTTTTGGGCCTTTGTCTCCTATTATTTATGGCCTTGTCCAGATTTCTTGCTCTATGATGTTGAGAGGTATGTTGCCATCCCTTCTTACTGGAGCCAGTCCATTGCACTTGCACAAGTGTCCCCCTCAGCAGGACAGTACACAGGTATCAGTGCAGATTTGTTTTATAATTCTTTTATACCACACACACAGTTAATGTGAACAAATCTGTTTATTCAAAGTCACCAAACATTTCTGCAAACCCAGTTTTATGACACCTGCTACCAAACCACTTGACAGTCTGCAGCTGTAAATCTTGTTGTCCGTGTTATTTCTTTTCCTTGGTTTCATTTCTCTTACTTGTAATGTTGCTTTTACTCATTTTTTCTCCTGCCTCCCATATCTACCCTAATTATTACTTCTAACAAATACCTTTTCTCACTCTTTCTTCTCTTCCTCTCCTCCACTTGATCCACTATTTGAACTTTTATACTCTTGACATTTGCTTTATGAGTAAATAATGAACTGTCACCCTTATGTCAGCACATTTCAGTGCTACATAATATTGTATTTAGTCTAATAATAGGTTCATAGGTAGGTACTAGGCTATCAGCCCAAGGGCCTAAGTAAGCCTAGCCAACAAGGTTCCTTGGCTTATGCCACCCAAGAAAGTTATTTTCCTGTGCCACTGTCGAGAAGAGACACAGAAGTGATTCCCGGGGCATATTTCCCATCCACTCAAAGATTTTTCTTGAAGACTGCTAATGAAATTTACTTGACATAGATGGGTAACTTGTTCCAGAGTATGGGAAGTCTCTGGGACAGGAATCTATCCCTCCAGCATGTTCTGTTTATTGTGGCGACAAGGTTTATGTCCCTAGAGTATGCATCTCGGAGGGACTGGGATTTCTTTACGTGTAGCATGTCCAACAGCTCTGGGTTTGGCATAGCTTTATGTGTTAGGCAGAAATCACCTCGGAGTACGCGATATGCTACAGAGTAAAGCTGGAGTTTTTAAAGATGGTCAGTGTAGGGCACCTGTTTGAGGTCAGTAATCCTCTTTGCAAGGTACTTCTGTGGCCTTTCCAGCTGCTGCAGATGTCTTGTGAGGTACATTCCAAAAGGGGCTTTGTACTCTAAAATGGGTCTAATGAGTGTTGAGTAGAGGGGGACAATGACCTCTTTTTTTCGTGGATGAGAACCCTTTTGTGATGAGGTGTGCCACATAGAAGGACTTCCTGACTACTATGGTGATCTGATTATCAAAGGAGACTACTGTCCACCTGGGTCCCAAGGTCTCATCACACATTCAGTGTTAAGTAGACTGCTGCCTATGTGGTAGCTCATGAGTACAGAGGTTTTATCAAAGGGGATGACAATGCACTTTTTGGCATTGAGCTTGAGGCCATGGCTCTGACACCAGGCATCTGTCTCAGTGAGGCCCTTCTGTAGGATGTCCACATCATTTGGAAACTGGACTATGGCTCCTAGTTTTGTAGTCATCTGCAAACATCGTTAGCCAGAAGCCTTCTGTGTTAGCCTGTACTTCAGAGAAGTAGATACCAAACAGGAGAGTTCCCATGACTGAACCTTGTGGTACTCCACTTGTCACTGGTTTGAAGTCAGATTTCGAGTCTGCAACTTTTACAGTGTGGGTTCTGTCCATGAGCCAGTTGGCAGCCCATCTTGTGACGTAGGGATTTATACCTAGTTTAGTGAGTTTAGCTATAATTCCAGAATGGGGGATGGTGTCAAAAGCCTTGGCGAGGTCAAGATAGGCTGTGTGAACAACCTTACCCTCATCTACCGCTTTGGTGACTGCCTCAAAAAAAATCGATTAGGTTCAGGAGGCATGATCTGCCTTTCACAAACCTGAACTGGGTGGGGTCAAAAGTTTGGAGGTTACCAATGTCTTTGTTTATGAGTTCCATGATGATACATTCCATGGACTTGTAGACCAGGCTCATCAGGCTAACAGGGTGATAGTTCCCGGGAACAGTGGTGGCTCCCCCTTTGTGGAGTGGGATAACTATTGCTGTGCACCATTCAGTGGGCACAAAGCCTGATGTGAGGCTATGACTGAACATGGTGCTTAGGTGGGGAGCCAGTTCGTTCTGATGTTTGTGTAAAACACAGCCTGGAATGTTGTCCAGTCCCATGGATGCTGTGTTTTTGGCTTTAGAGAGTGCAGCTTTTACCTGTGTAGTTGTGATTACAGGGATTCTGCATTCTTCCTGTATAGATATGGGCCCTTTAGAGGGTGAGAGGGGGGTAAAGTTAGCACTAAACCTATCTGCCAGGATGTTGGCAATATCAGTTGGTTCTGTAATTTTCGTGCCGCTATGCTGTAACTCAGAGCAGATCTGGGTGTTGCCATTAAGGTTCTTGATATAGCTATAGAATGCTTTATGGTTGTCCTTAGAAACAGTGGCGATTTTGTTTTTGTGGCTAGCTTTGGAGGCTCTTATAAGGGATCTCAGCTTCTTACTGAGGCTGACCAGGGAGCTCCACCACTCATGGGAGTTTACTCTCTTTTGCAACAGTTTCTTCCTTCTGTTGTACAGTTTGTTTATGGCAGGGGACCACCATATTGGCTTCCTTTTTTTGGAGGACAGCTTCTTGGTTCTGTTTGGGATAGCACGATCCATGCACTCGTGCAAGGGCTTATAGAGTGCATTTGTGTAGGATTCAGCAGTTGTAACTGTATCGTCCATCTGCATGGGTGTCATGAAGTTCACCACTTCTGTCTTAAGAAGTATGAAGTTGGCATTGGAGAAATTTTTTACCGTGGTTTCCTTAATGGGGGCTGGGGGCGGGATGTGGATAACTAGGGTGATTAGATTATGATCGGATCTGACCAACGAGGAGTTGACTTCAGGTGTCAACTCCTCGTTGGTCAGATCCGATCCAGGGCATTGGAATTTATGAATTCCAGAAAGCGTTAAGCGAAGGAGTTGGTACATGAGTAGTTTTCCCAGTTAATGGTGGGACAGTTGAAATCGCCCATTATTAGGATGTTTGGTTGAACCCTAATATTTTCCAGTATATCAAGAAAACAGGAGTGAGAATCCTGGGGCATGATGGGAGATCTGTAGCATGCTTCAGTTTGGATTGCAGTTTTGCCCAGAGTTAGTTGCACTTGGATAACCTTGGATGCATTATGCTGAGCAACTAGCCTGGAGGATTGGATATCCTTAATGAGTATGGACACACCTCCACCTTTGGTGTTCCAGTCCAGGTTACGCAGCCAAAAAATGTGGTATGAGTTATAGCCTGGTAGTGCAGGGGGTGCTCTCTGGAGCCTTGAACCAGGTGTCAGTCACTGCACAGATATCAAAGTTCTCCATTTTAAGGAATGCCACGAGTGAGTGCATTTTGAGATTCAGACTTCTAGCATTGAGTAGCATTACCCTCAGTTTTTGCTTGCTTGTTCCTGTTACGGTGGTGAATTTGTCATTTGAACCTTGTCTAAAAAAGGCACTATAGGGGCGGCAAGAGCGTTAGCCAATATCTGGAATCCCAGGGGCGACAGGTGCAGGCCATCTCTGGCAAAGCATTGTGGTCTGTCGACCATGTCATCCCAGGCAGACAGATACTGGATCCCCTTAGAATGACACCAGAAACTTAGCCAATTGTTGAAGTCAATCATTTTGTCCTTGTACTGTGGTATTATTCTGGGTGATGGCAGAATGCTACTCAGGGCTAGGGTCATACCTGCCTGGGCTACAAGATCAGAGAGCTCTTCCATGTCTCTTTTCATCATTCACACCAACATAGACAATGAGAGAGTCATATTTGTACTTGTTGTGGAGTGACCTGAGTGCGTGGGTTATGTGGCAGATCCTGGCACCAGACAGGTAGCTGACAGTAACCTTCTCCTTGTTTAGCCTGGTGAGTGGGACCAACAGTGTGCCTGACTATATGTTTGCCCATAATATCTGAATAAGTGAGTGGGATTTTCATGACGGCATCAAGGAAACATGTTCCTTCCTTCTATGTTTTTTTCTTAAGTTTTGGATTTTTCTTGGCATATTGATTGATTTTCTTAGTATATTTTATTTTTTATTTATTTTCCATTTGTTTACCAGGTTAGTCCAACTGGACACAAGGTGACCGTTTTCAATGAAGGCTCGGGGAGAAAAGCTCCAGATACATAGTAAACAATTATACAAAATAATAAAAATAAATTATACAAACATAGCTATTTTGTACAAAGAGCATAGAAAATATAAAAGGAGTACAATCAGAGTTTTACAATTGATGCAGCATACAGTGGTTAGAATATTGAGAAAAAATTAAACAAGATATTATACAACAAATATAGAATTGCTTGAACATAAATTCAGAAAGAAGTTTCCATAGACAAACAGGGTCATAAACTAGAAATCATAACTACACTGATATGATTTATTTTGCATTTATATTGTTTTAATGATGGTATATGTGTATTATTGTGTGTGTCATATGTGCACAAATATTTGTATTAATCTGTGTATTTACAGTATATTGACAAAGTACTAGGTCACATCAGAGCCTTGGGTGGTCATTGTTAAGAAACGGAGAACCGTTGTAAAGCTTGGCATTGAATACCATAAGTTCAGGTTATGGTATAACAGAATAGCTATGTAAAGATAACCATGTCAGCAGCCAGAATGCATTATAAACTGAATGTTTTTACTGTGCACATTAAGAAATGGATAGATTTGCCCAAACTCTGGACTGATGTGTGTGCTTTTTTTTTTTTTTTTTTTTTTATTCATTCATGGGGAATTCCTATTCAGAAGTGAAGAGACATATAAGGGAACAGTTTTAGAGGCACACCAGGCTGTGATTCTTTTATGTCTATTGTCATGCAAAGCTGACAAAATAGTTGAATCTACCCAAGCTGGAAATGTGAGACTGTAGCCCACTGAAGGAGGGGAGATGGGAGGAGTCACTTGGCCAGGAATTGAAACTTTCAAAACTGCTACTTGTGAAAAGTCTTTTGTATCTCAGTAATTTGTTGACACTTTTGCAAGTTTCTTTCAGAGAATGTGTAGTACACCAATAGGAACAACATTTGTGAAACTCGGCACATACCAGTCAATGACACACGAGCTGCAGACTCTCAAGCTTGGCATTTTTTTTCAGGTGGTCCATTCTAAGTGAATGGAAGTCTAGTCTGTCAACTAATGGTAGGGCTATTTGTTCTCACAGTCTGTGCATTGAGACAGATTTCGCTTTCCAAAAGGAATCACAATGTCTGCCCCCATGAGGGCAGACAGGAGTAAAAAAATAATAAAATTAGGAATGAGTACTTATTTTGCTGCAGGCAACTTTAGGCAGTGCAGTAAATCATTGCAAGATAAAAAATGTATGTTTTTTCATTGTTTGCCCGTAGTGGTCCTTTAAACATGAGTAGACAGTCTTCAGTTCGTTTTATATGTAGTCAACATAGGTTCATAGTTAGGTACTAGGCTATCGGCCCTAGGGCCCATACAAGCCTAGCCAAAAAATGTACCCTGGCTTTCGCCACCCAATAAAATTATTTTCCTGTGCCCCTGTCGAGCAGAGCCACAGAAGTGATCCCCGGGGTGAATTTCCCATTTCTCATCCAATCATCAAGATTTTTATTGAAGAGTGCTAATGAGGAGTTCCGTTTGACATAGATAGGTAGTCTCTGGGACAGGAATCTATCCCTCCAGCATGTTCTGTTTATTGTGGTGACAAGGTTTAGGTCCCTAGAGTGTGTAGCTCGGAGGGACTGGGATTTCTTTAAGTGGAGAATGTCCAACAGCTCTGGGTTTGACATAGCTTTGTATGTTAGGCAGAGATCGCCCCTGAGTAGGCGATATGCAATGGAGTAAAGCTGTAGTTTTTTGAGACGGTCTGCGTAGGACATCTGTTTGAGGCCAGTAATCCTCTTTGTGAGGTATTTCTGTGGTCTTTCCAGTTGTTGTAGATGTCTTGTGAGGTACATACCAAAAGGGGCGTTGTACTCTATAATGGGTCTAATGAGTGATGAGTAGAGGGAAACAATGACCTCTTTTTTTCTGGATGAGAATCCTTTTGTGCCGAGATGAGCCATGTAGAAGGATTTCCTGACCACTGTGGTGATGTGATTATCAAAGCAGAGTTGCTCATATGAACTCTGAAAGCTGCTAGAATAACACAATTTGCATTATCTGCATTTTCTGAAGGATAAGAAGTCTGAGGCTCAGATGTATGTCATTTAGTGGCTTTCATCTTCATTGATTTGAAGGAACAATCGCAAATTTTATGAGCAACAGATGAAAAATATCAGATGAAAATCTGGGCATTATGCAAAAATCTGGACAGTTGAGAGGTGTGGCTGTCAGACACACTCATGCATTCCTTTAATTTCATATTTTATTTTGTGCTGTTCTCATGCATTTCCTACTATACGTGCTATATGCTACATGTTGGTGACTTAGTGGTTGCACTGCATGATATGCCCTTAAGCAGTTTTATTTCTCTTTTTACCTTACAACTGTATGCATTTCTACTTGATTCCACTGTTATCTGTAGACAGTTAACTGAAATGATACAGTGTGGGTTTTTTGTTTTCATTATGTCTCTACTGCCTGACGAGTGGCTAATTCCCTGTCTGACAGTCCTTAGTCTTACATGACACTTTTCAAACTGTTGTTGCTGTTCCAAGTTACTCGCATGAAGGCAACATCAACTAGTATCCTACCCTCTTCACTACCTCCTTCTCCAAAACTTTGCCCTTCATAGCAAATCAACACAAAATAGATAATTTTCCTTGCATGTGTGTTGTGTCCTGACTTCATATACTGCTTTTGCACAATTATATACAGAGTCACTGTAGGGCTGCCACATCTCCACGTGCCCAAAGTGGGATTTTTGTATGAAAATGTGAGATTTTGTAGGACAAACCACACCTACAACCAGTGCAAAGGACTGAACTTCAGTTTACTGCCAAAATAAAAGCTTATTTTTTTAGAATTTGATTTATTTATACTGTTTCATATAATATTTAAGTGTTTCAAAGACACAATAATGGATTTATGCATGTATTGAAAGAAAATGTAGGAAACATTTTTGTCCTAAAATTCTCAGCAATTTCCTGTGGGATCAGTAAAGTATTTCTGATTCTGATATTTGACATTGTTGATGTTTTTTCACAGGACACAACTGCCCAGGCAGTGGCTGTCTTGCATAAAGTGGGACATGTGATAACCCTATGTTACTGACATTACTAAAGATATGCAGCACACATTGGAAATCTGTTCTGTAAAATAGTGATGGTCACTACTGCAATATAACCAGTCCTTAATACCATGCTACCTGTCATTATGTCTAGATCAAAACTTCTCTTTTCAGTACAAGGGTTACGTTCTCACTTTGTTACAGGGGGATATTAAACACAAAGGTCCATCTGTCTTTTGACTGTATTACTGAGATTATACAACATTATATTCTTTAATCAAATGTCATTAAATGCATAAATAAATAATAAATGTACTTGAAACAGTGCAGCTATGCTCTAATATGCATACTATTCCTGAACATACTATGTCATGCTTTTCTTCCTTTTCATTGTCACGCTCTGCTACAAAAGTATTGTCATGTGCTTCGTCAGCTTGTAAGCTATGTCTAGTACTGATTTTTTTTGGCAATGCTTAACAGCTATCTAGACCACTATATATCCATTTCTAAGCCATTTGTTTTGTTTTGCATGATGAAAACGACACCCTACACTGTCACATGCCAACCAACAGTTTTCAGCCCAAACTGTGTAGCCACTCTGCATTTCTAGGGTGTCTACCACAGGGACACATTTAAGTGATCTGTGAGTATTACTCCAATAAAGTGAATTACATATTGGGGTGGTATCCTGGAACTCTGCTCCAATCAAATTAAGTCATTCCTGTCAAAGAGAAACAGCTGTGCTTTGAGATCTCTTAAATCTCAAAGTTCTGCATATCTACTGTTGTGAGTGTCTAGATATGCTACATGAAGCGACATCATGTTAGCCCCTTGTACCCATACCCTCATCCATTGGATTCTTCCTTCTCTGTTGGAAAAAATCCTATACATTAAAGACATCTCTTAAAGGTATCATCACTTTTACTTTATAACCCCTCTGTATACTCTCCAGGCACAACCACCATGTAATGGTAGTCTGTTCACTACCCAAGGTACTTGGGTTAATTTCCCATTAATGGCAGTGCAGTATAGCACAAGAGAGCTATAAACTCTTGAATCTGCCACCCTTCAAATGATATGTTAAACTGAGGTCCCATTTACCAAAGAGGTGCTAGCTCAGATGGATGCAAAGATCTTGTGTGTTTGTCGAAAAGAGCAGTGGAAATTCAATGCTCAGCTGCAGTATCTACACCATTTTGAACGTATGTAGTTTGAACTATGTTTAGACTTTCTGAATGAGTGGTGGTGAAATCTGTACATTAACATTTTCTGTTGGTGACACCATGTATTTGGTGATGCTGCGGTAGCGTTGTCGCCTCACAGTTACACGCTGCCTGTTCGATTCTCAGTTAGAGCGTCTTCTGTGTGGCGACATGCGTGAATGGGCGTTCCTTCGTTGAAGGTTGTGCGTTAGGCCCGGCAAGCCAGCACATAAAACTCTGCTGCCAATTATTAGCGGACCGGAGTTCCGCTGTGGCGACCCCTAACCAGGAAACGCTGAAAGACACAAACAATACTACACAAATTTGGGCACAGCAGATTTTGCTCAGCTTACATTCCAGTTTAATCAAAATCCATAGTATATATCTATGCATGTGAATATTACATAGTGTGGAAGTTTTTGCCATATATGTCAAATTGTCACTAAAATGAACAGACATAAATGTAAATAATACTGATGTAAATGCAGCATTTTGTACATAGTCTAATAATATTGCTTATTTAAAACACACCAATATATTTTTGTATTAGATTTAAGGGTTTAGTTAATGAACATTTATTCTATTAAAGGTGGGCTTTGGGCCTGTTAGAGAAGCTGGCCTCTTAATGATGTGGGAGTTTGGGCATGGAATAGTGGTTTGTAGGACTGTGTTACAAAAAAAGAAGAAGACCTTGTGGAATACCCCAAAGAAGCTTAGATGTCTTCTATTAGGAAGTCAAAAAACAAGAAAGATGATAAAAAGCACCTTTAAGATTGTGACAAAACTGGTTTGAGAGACTTTTTTTGTGGACCAACAGAAATAGTCCTTTGTGCAGTTCTATTGCTTCAATGTATACAAAGAGAGTCTTCACCAGTATTTTTTCTTCTGTTCAATAAATATTCATTCCTTTCTGGCATATTGGTCTCTGTTGCAGTATGTTACACCAGTCTGAGTATGTGTGTGGTAACCACTCAACTTCTACTTCTGTGTAATTGTTCTGTTTATAGTTTTTGCAACTGTTAGAAGTTATCAAAGAGAGTAAATTCATGCTAAATCTAATAGGGAAAAATACAGGATAACTCCCTTCCCCGACAGTGGTATCCAAAATCCTTCATAGTGGCCCAGCAGTTGCAGCAGAATTTATAAGATATAATGAGCTTTTACACATGAAAAGTGTAATCTCAAATAAATGTTTCTGACTGAAAACCATCCACCATCACCAAACAGATCAACCTAAAAATGAAAATTGCCACTGAAGTGGTGCAGAGAGAGAGAGAGATAAATCCTTAACTACAGCCCAGCTGCACTGCTCAAGTGGCATAAAGGGATAAAGCACTAACCATGGCCCAGCTCTCCTATGTTCGATTAGTGGCTTTGGTGACTGAGACAGCAGCAGGGAGGGATGGGAATGCCCATCCTGGGAGGGAGGACGCTTATTGATGACACCTCCTAAGGTGAGGTTTGGTCAATACAGGAGAGTTGTCCTCAAATATAGTCAATGAGATTGGTGATGGGGAAAGGCAAAGCAAGTAGGTCATAATAAAGAAACTCACCAAGAAGGAAGCACAGATGGCTGAGCTCTCAGGATACCTTTAAGATCCATGACTGTATCCACAAAATGCTAGAAAACTCTAGGGATAGAAGGATGACTGGTAGACTCGGCATAGAAGTGGGACCATGGTGGGCTAGGCCAGTACCATGAGATCTGGAGGACCAAAAACAATGAAAGCATCACATGGAGAATTATAGCACACTGTTTAGACAAAGCTACATTTTTTTTTATATTTTATCAGACAATGTCATACAGTACAGAAAAGGAACAATATTGTTTGTAAATGTGCTGACAGGCCTGCGTACTACCCATTATGAATGATGTAAACTACTTTGCAACACTCTTAAACTTGACATTACTTACTCAATTTACAAAGGGCATTCTAACCTGAATTCTACCCTAGCTTCAATTGAAAATATCCTTGCACTGATATTTCAGAAGACCCTCTGACAACCTCACTTTTATATTATTTTGTACAGCTTAATACCTTTAAAGAAAGCAGACAAGTGAATCTCACTGACAGACTCACTGATAGGACCCAGGAGATCAAAATAGGGGAGGCCACCTCCACCAAAAGGCCAGTTACTAGTGGAATCCCCCAGGGCTCTGTACTGAGTCTGCTCCTTTTTTAGGTTCATAGGTTCATACTAGGCTATCTGCCCAAGGGCATTTACAAGCCTAGCCCATCGTTTTGTGGCTTACGCCACCCCTTAAGTATGGGGAACTATACCCATTATTTTGCTGTGCCTCTGTCGAGCAGTGACACTGAGGTAATCCCTGGGGTATATTTGCGATCTCCCATCCATTGGTCAAGATTTCTCTTGAACAAGGCCAGCGAGGTGCTCTGCCTCACATATACCGGGATTTTGTTCCACAGCATAGGGAGTCTTTGGGTGATGAATCTATCCCTCCAGCACGTCCTATTAATAGCCGTGTCGAGGTTTAAGTCTCCGCCCTTGTGGCTCTGGTGGATCTAGATTTTTGAGGTGAAGCATATTCATCAAATCTGGGTTTGACATGGCCTTGTATGTTAGGCAAAGGTCACCTCTGAGCAGCGGTAGCGACTGAATAGAGCTGGAGTTCTTTCAGTCGGGCAGCATAGGACAGATTTTGAGACCCTTTATCCTTTTGGTGAGGAACTTTGTGGTCTCTCCAGCTGCTGCAAGTGTCGGGTCAGATACATTCCGAATTGGGCATTGTACTCAATCATTGGTCTGATGAGTGATGAGTAAGGGAGACCATGACCTCCTTGATCTAGATGAGAATCCCTTCATGATAAGGTGGGCAATGTAGAAGGTCCTCCTAACTACTTTAGCTACATGGGTGTCGAATGACAGACTACAATCAACCTGGGTCCCCAAGTCCCTGATAACTTCTTCTGTGCTCAGTGGATTGCCACCTATTTGGTAGCTAGGGGTAACCTTGTTTTTCCCGA
Source organism: Protopterus annectens (assembly GCF_019279795.1). NCBI lineage: Eukaryota > Metazoa > Chordata > Ceratodontiformes > Protopteridae > Protopterus > Protopterus annectens. The sequence goes on from NC_056731.1 coordinate 1,840,364,762, forward strand.
AGGGTATGACTATGCATTTTTTGGCATTTAACTTTAGGCCATGGCTCTGGCACCAGTTATCCGTTTCTGTGAGACCCTTCTGAAGGATATCTGTGTCAGATGTGTTTTCTACTATGGCTCCCAGTTTGCAGTCATCTGCAAACTTTGTCAGCCATAACCCTCCTGTGTTTGCTTGTACTTGGAAAAGTAGATGCCAAACAAGAGTGGGCCCAGGACTGAGCCCTGTGGGACCCCACTTGTGACAGGCTTTGAGTCTGACATGGCGCCAGCAACTCTGACCCTGTGGGTTCTGTCACTCAGCCAGTTTGCAACCCATCTTGTGATGTATGGGTTAACATTTAAGCTGCTGAGTTTTTCAATGATACCCGAGTGAGGTATTGTATCAAGGCCTTCGCCAGATCCAGGTAGGCTGTATGGACTGCCTTTCCCTCATCAATGGCTTTGGTGACTGTTTGAAAAAGTCAACCAAGTTTAAAAGGCATGATCTGCCTTTGACAAAGCCAAACTGGGTTGGATCCAAGGTCTGCAAATTCCTATGTCTTTATTTATGAGGTCCATTATGATCCTCTCCATGGCTTTGCAGATAAGGCTTGTCAAGCTAATAGGCGGTAATTTCCAGGGTCGGTGGAAGCACCGCCTTTGTGAAGTGGGACCACAGTTGCAGTGCGCCACTCCTGGGTACATATCCAGAGGTAAGACTTTGATTAAATAGCTGTCCTAGTTGTGGGTTTAATTCCTCATTGAGTTAGTGGAGCACACAGCCGGGGACACCGTCGGGTCCCATGGATGCTGTGTTTTTGCTTTGGAGAGAGCAGTTTTAACTTGGGCGTTGGAAATGTTTGGGGGCTGCAATCGTTTGGTATAGATATCTCTCCTTTTGGGGAGGGAGAAGTTTGCACTGAACCTGTCAGCCAGTATGTTGGCAATGTCTGTAGGATCAGTAATCTTCACATCATTTTGATTAGTTCTGAGCATATCTGGGAGTTTCCTCCCAGGTTTCTAACATAGCTAAAGAATGCCTTATGATTGTCTTTTGAGTCTTTAGCTATTTTTCTCTCAAAATTTGCTTTGGATGATTTTATGAGAGCTCTTAGTTTTTTACTTATAGTGATCAAGGGTGTCTTACCTTTTAAGGATTTTGCTCTATCTTGTAGTAGCTTCCTCCTTTTGTTGTAGAGTTTGTTTATGGCTGGGGTCCACCAGAGTGGACGCTTGCCTTTGGTACAGAGAGTCTTTGTTTTGCTTGGGATTGCCTTATCCATGCAGTCCTGCAGGTGCTGGTAGAAGGCATTTGTGAGTGATTCAGCGGCTTGAGTACTGTTTTCCTGGGGCCTTAAAGGAGACCACACTAGTCTTTAGAAGTGTGAAGTCGGCTTCGAGAAGTTTTTACTGTGGTCTTTTTTATTTCAGGTGGGGTGGGATGAGGACCTCCAGCGAGATTAGTTTGTGATCTGATCTCACCAGTGAGGGGTATACTTCGGTGTTGAACATTGTGCTCCCATGTTCGTGATGATGAGATCAAGTATGTTATCTCCTCTTGTGGGGATGGTGACTAGTTGTTCCATGGCATTTGAGTTTATGAATTCCAGGAACTTTTGGGCTAGGGTGTTTGGGCTTGAGTAGTGTTCCCAGTCTATATTAGGGTAATTGAAGTCACCTAGTATGATGGTGTTTGGTGATACATTTATCCCTCTAGTGTTTTCAGGAAGGCCATGTGAGGTTCCTGAGTTTGTGAGGGTGGCCTGTAACATGCTACAATTTGCAGAGCAGTCTTGCCTATGGTTAATTGCACCTGGATGGTCTCCGATGCATCGTCGTTGCCACCAGTCTTGAGGTGTGGGTGTCCTTGATGAATATGGATACCCCCTCCTTTCTTGGTATTGTCCGGATTTTGGGGCCGGAACGCATGATATGAGGTAAAACCTGATAGTGCTGGGGTGCTCTCAGGAGCCTTGAACCAGGTTTCTGTCACAGCACAGACATCGATGTTCTCCATATTGAGAAGGGCCTCAGTGCGTGCATTTTGAGATTTAGACTTCTGGCATTGAGCAGCATTACCCTTAGTTTTTCCTTTTTGTGTTCTAGGGTGGTAGGTTTAGAATTTGAGCCTTGCCTAAAAGGCACTATGGGGTGGCAAGAGCCTTTGCCAATATCCGAATCCCAGGGTGACAGGTGCAAGCCGTCCCTGCGAAGCAGCGTGGCCTGTCCAGCATGTCATCCCAGGCAGACAGACACTGGATCCCCTTTGAATGACACCAGTGGTTAAGCCAATTGTTAAAGCTGATCATCTTATCTCTGTATTGTGGCATCATTCTTGGTGAAGGTAGGATACTGCTCAAGGTCAGGGTCATACCTGCCTGGGCTACATAATCAGAGAGCTCCTCAATGTCTCTTTTCATGTAGTCCAAGGAGGTGCCTCAGGTCGTTCACACCAGCATGGACAATGACTGAGTCATATTTGTACCTGCTGTTGAGAGAGCTGAGTGCTTGCGGTATGTGGCGGATTCTAGCCGACAGGCAGCTTACTGTGACCTTCTCCTTACTCAGTCTGGTGAGCGGAGCGTCAGTGTGTCTGACTATGGAGTCACCAATGACTAGTGTGTCTGGCATTGTGTTTGGCCTTAAGGGCTGTGACTGTTTGACACTCTGACTGTGAGGTCTATGTGTTGCAGGTGCTGTGTTCTGAGGTGGTGGTTGTTTGGGTGTCTGCTTAGGTGGCCTCTGCTGTTTTGGTAGATTTTTGTTCAGAGCCTCCGAGTATGTCTTTGTGTGTTTATGTGTATGATTTGAGGTTGTGATGGTACTGTGTGAGACTGGGTCTATAGTGTGTGTGGTAACCTTCTCCTCCTGACTGGTCTTGCCAGTCCTATGTTGAGAGAGCTCAGCCTCCAGTTTGGCCGTATAGTTGCATCTCTCGCATGTATTTGTGTTTTGTGGGAGGAGGAGAGGGTTGTCTGTGTACATGAGGCAATTGTAACATTGCCTCAAAATTCCCAGGTTCACCAGCTGAGCAGGATCTCTGAAATGGAAGCAAATGCTTAAGATTTATGGTTGCTTAAGTTTGCAGATGATTGCAAGCTGGGGGTTATCATTGACTCCCCTGCAGATTCTAGCATTCTTCAAGAAGGTCTATCCCTGACTAACAAATGATGCCGAAGCCATGGTCTTAAACTCAGTGCTAAGAAATATATAATTGTACCGAGTGGGAAGTCAACCACCCTGGCTAATTATCATGTTGATAATACACTCCTAAGCGATGTCTCAATGGTCAGGGATCTGGGTACACACATTGACAGCAGCCTTACCTTCGACAACGATGTGGCCACAGTGGTGAGGAAATCCTTTTATGTTGGGCAACTTATAAGTAAGGCATGGCATCTAGAGTCAAAGTGTTCATTATCCCACTGTACTCTACCCTTATCAGACCAATCATAGAGTACAATGCTCCCTCTGGTAGGTACCTGGCCAGGAATATGCAGCATCTAGAGTTACCGCAGAGGTTCCTTACAAAAAGGATACAAGGCATAACAAACCTGCCTTATGCACCACACCTTAAAGCCCTTTCCCTTTTCCCTCGACTCTGTCTCCTATAGATTGCTGAGGGGTGATCTATGCTTGACTTACAAGGCATCTGCAAACTACACACTTATGAACCTCCTATATATTTGTAAGTCAAAGAGTACCAGAAATACAAGGTCTAGGGACCTGCATTTTGTCTGTGACTTAAACAGAACATGACGGAAAGACAGATATGTGTCGCACAGACTGACACTCCAATGGAACAGGCTTCCCATCCACATGAAGCTGAGTTAATCCATTATCCAGTTTAAGTGCAATATAGACCAGTGAATGGGGAACAGAATATTTACACCGGTATTGGCACCCATGTCCCTTATGGACAGAGGTATGCTATAAATACCTGGTTCTCAATGTCCTATTCAGATACAGGATATTGTTATTCTTTTGGAACAACTTGGCTAATCCTAGAAAGGCCCCTCTGATTATCAGTCTAGTAACAATCTATGAATCTGAAATATGTGCATGCCTCTCAGAGTACATACAATATGCCTGTTTTGATATTGCAATTGAAAATGACAGAAATTACTAATGTTTCATAGAAAAAAGCATTTTGATCCGGATTTCATAAGAACACCTAAATGAAATGATTCTTATACATATACTGACAAATTATTATATAAACTTTCTCAGGGAAATATATCAAGACCCTCAGATACAAAATGCATTTACTGGTTGCTGTACCACACACACACACACACACACACACACACACACACACACACACACACACACACACACACACACACACACACACACACACACACACACACACACACACACACACACACACACACACGTATGTATCTTCTTGTAATGTAGTTTACTACCCATGAAGCTAATTGAGGGTGGGAGAGGTCACACACTCAGTGACTAAAAGAATCAAACTGTAAACTGAACTACTATTGTATAATTCAAAGAATATATTGTGCTGTTTTTGGAGCTTTTCTCCCTGGGCCTCTGCTGAAAACAGGCTTCTGGCCCAGTCAGACTTCCCCGGTTAACAAATGTAATAAAATAAAAAAATAAATAATAGGCCTTCTAAAATTCTTAGTCAAAATCTTAACATTTTCCTTTACTTGTTGTTCTTTAGAAGTGCTGTATACTCCAATCATTTTTTTCCCTTTTATTGTAGATTTAATTTATGTTGGTGGACCACCAGGATGGTTTATTTTTAAATTTCCCATTTTGTTTGGATCTGGATAGGAGTGTGGATTTTGTACAGTTATTTATGTGGGTATAAGACTCCACTGAGACTCGATCTGCTGAGGTAAAGTCTAGGGTAATGTTGTTGTAAGTAAATTTCAAGACTTCATTGTATAATCTGAAGATGTTGGTGCAGTGCAAGTCTTTGAATTCCAATAAATTGGCTTCAGAAGGTTTGAGGGAAAAGGTAATTAGCTTATGGTCCAACTTAATCAGAGAGGGAGTTACTAATATAGTTTTGCATGCTGACACTGCATTTGTAAATACCAGGTCAAGAATATTTTGCTCTCTAGCTGGGCTAGCAACAGTCGAATCCATTGAAATTGCATTTATTAGGGCTAAAAATTTTGAGCATATCCTATGTTGGAGGTGTAGTTACTCAAGTCAAATGACGGGTAGATAAAGTCTCCCTGAACTGATGGAGTTGTTATTGATGGGAGTTCATCCATGAAGTTATGTATGTGTGCTTTGGTGGCTCCCCATACTAACCGCCTGGAAGTGAAATATCACTAGGACAGACATGGGTTAAAATCCTGTGAAGCTTGTCTTTCTTTCCTTGTTATCAGTGTGCAAATGTATTAAATTCCCCATCAAGTATGTGTGTTTTCTGACACCTTCACTGTGGGTGCTTCTGTGGCATCCTAAGCTAATGTACTGCAAAATGGAATATCATTAAGAAAGTTATGGATTCAAATACCTTCAAATTTAAATTTAGGAATACAACATGGATTTCTGAGGTCATGGAAGAGGTCCCTGTAACAGTCGATAAACTGAAAGATGATTTTGTTCAGTGTGATTTGGAGTTTGGTAAGTTCAGTTTGTGGGCCTGTCATAGGTCTCCAGTTTCCATCACTATCTTATACAAAAACATTTTTTAGAGTCTCAGACTGTGTACATACACAAATAAATGTTGTGTCTGATAAACAACTACTGCATTGCATCCAGTGACAACTGCATGACCCTTTTCCATGCTGTGCAGTCTACACATTTTAAAATATACCTTGTTCCTAGTCTAGTATCTTTCATATGTATGCTTCTATGACTCATGTCTCAGTATTTTACTTTAGCAAATGCTTTGTATGCAGCATGCAATACAAATGTTGTCCTGCCATGCATTCTTTGAATTGCTTTCAAGTGCAGTTGCTTTATCAATTAACACTGAGCAGAGCTGGATTTTCCCCATTTATTAGCTGATGTGGGCTTTAATGTAAAATACACATGCAGGTCTTCTCTGTAAGATCCCAGTTTTTGGCAGTTTTGTAGTCCCATGTGCTATTTCCTATGCCTTTCTTGTAGTCCATTACATGAAAGTACAGTTTTGTACCTACCATAAATGTAGATGTCCGAGAGGAATGCATCTGCAGTCTTAACAAATGGGTTGTCCTGTCGTCAGGCAGCCCTTCGGTCGGCCGGATTCCAAAGTCTGGGTCTGGCTTCGGCTGGTGTCGCACTTCACCCGACGTCACTGCGGCAGTTTTTCAGGTATAAAGGCATCAGCCGACGCCATTTTCCTCAGTGTTTCTTGCCCCAGATGCCAGGTGCCCTCTTGGAAGGCTAAATTTGGATAAATGTCAAAGTTTCCAAATAGTAGAGAGCAAACACACAAAATAAGCATGTATGTACATATATACAAATAAATACACCATAATAGATCCCCCCCAAGCTAGATGAAGATAGGTAAATACCCTAGGAGTACCTCAGAGGGGAAGGAGGGTGGGTAATCCTGACTGCAGATGCATTCCTCTCGGACATCTACATTTATGGTAGGTACAAAACTGTACTATGTCCTTCAAGGATGCATCTGCAGTCTTAACAAATGGGTAGAATACCATAGCTAAACTAGGGGAGGAGGTAAAGAGAAAGGATTATGGTGTAGTTAGGATCCCTTGCAAAACAGCAGTGGCAAAACCAGCACGGGATCTAGAGTATAGTGGTAAGTTATAATGCTTGGCAAATGTATGCACGGAGGTCCAAGTAGCAGCCTCTATAATGTCCTTGGTAGCCACTCCTCGTAAGAAAGCTGTGGTAGTGGCTGTAGCCCTTGTGGAGTGAGGCCTGATGTTCTCTGGAGTTTTCTTCCCATGATAGGAGTAACAAAGTCTGATGCAATTTCCTATCCATTTGGAAATAGTCTGTTTAGAGATTTGGTTTTCCTTCCTTCCCTGTTGCATATGCTACCAGAAGCTGGTCAGTCTTTCTATTGTTTTTTGTTCTGTCCAGATAGTAGCGCAATTGTCTGTGTATATCCAAGGTATGTAAGAGCCTTTCTCCCCTGTTCTGTGGGTTGGGGAAGAATGTAGGTAGGTGGATAGCCTGATTTAAAGAAACTCTGGATACCACCTTAGGCATAAATGTAGGATTTGTTCTCATGGACACTCTGTCTTGGTGGAAGATCAGGAAGGGTTGCACTGCCATCAAAGCCTGCAGTTCAGAAACCCTTCTTGCTGAAGTTATTGCTAGCAGGAAGGCAGTTTTCCAGGATAAGTATTGTAATTCTGCTGTTGCTGCTGGTTCGAAAGGAGGTAGAGTTAGCTTTTCCAGTACAAAATTCAAGTCCCATGCTGGCAATGGAGGTTTCCTGGGAGGTTTTACATTTTTAATTCCTCTCAGAAATTGTCTAAGCAGAGGATGCGAGAAGACAGGAGGATCCAAGTTGTATTCTGCTGAGATAGCTGATGCATGTATCTTGATGGGGGAATAGGACAGGCCTGTATGGTAGAGCTCTGACAAGTACTCCAGGATGTTGGCTATGTTCACCAGTGTCACATCTTGCCTCTTTGCAGTACTCCAAATGAGGAATCTTTTCCATTTTGCTGCATAATTCTTTCTTGTGGAAGGTCTACGAGCCTCCAGTATTATGTCTTTAACCCTTTGGGATAAATTCGGGTTAATTGCTGTTATGTAATGTTCCATGCAGTTAACTGCAGAGTCTTTAGACTTGGATGCAGGATGCTGTAGTTGTTCTGTGTCAGCAGTAACGGAATCAGGGGCAGCGTCCAAATTTGTTCCCTGGACATGCTCCTCAGAAGTGGGTACCAATGTTGCCTTGGCCAGTTTGGAGCTATCAGAATGATCCTCGGACGTTCCTCTTTGATCTTCAGAAGCACCTTGTGCATCAAGGGAAGTGGTGGGAATGCATATGCTGTCAGGCTTTTCCAACTGAAAGAAAGGGAGTCCACCTTCCAAGCAAGTGGGTGGTAAGTCCTTGTGCAGAATTTCTTCAACTGGTGATTGAGTGGGGATGCAAACAAATCTATTTGTGGTAATCCCCATTTTCTTGTGATGGTTTTGAAGATGTCCGGATGCAGCATCCATTCGTGGGCATCTGTTGCAGTTCTGCTTAATATGTCTGCTAGAATGTTTTCCTTCCCTGGTACATAAATTGCCTGTAACTGAATGTTGTAGCTCAGAGCCACATCCCATAGGCCGAGTGCCAGCCGGCATAGAGGGTATGAGTGTGTGCCTCCCTGTTTGTTGATGTACCACATAACTGTGGTGTTGTCTGTTCTTATCATCAACTGCCCTTCTTGGAGAAGGGGTCTGAATGCCTGGATTGCCAATTTCACTGCCATCATTTCTTTCAGATTTATGTGCAGATGTAGCTGTTCTTGAGTCCATAGGCCTTGAATGCACTTGTCCAGCATGTGTGCCCCCCAGCCGAGGTCTGAGGCATCTGTCGTGATGGTTTGTCTCGGTTGACTTCTGCAGAAGGGCAATCCTGTGTTTGATTGGCATGCCTGAGCCCACCATAGGAACTCCTGTTTCAGGCATGGAATCACTGGAATTTTGGTTTCTAGGCTGTGCTTGTGCTGGGACCACAAATTCTTTAGGTACCACTGTAGCTTTCTCATATGCAGCCTGGCATGAGGAACCAGTATTATGCAGGATGCCATGAAGCCTAGAGCTTGTAACACTTTTCTTGCAGTCAGATGGCTCTGCTTTGTTAATGCCAAGAAGTAGAGAGGAAGTTGTTCTTTCTTTTCTGCAGTTAGGAATGCCATTTGTTTTGATGTGTCCAGTTCTGCACCCAGAAAGGTTATTCTTTGGGATGGAATCAGCCTTGATTTTTCTGTATTGACTGTATATCCCAGAGCTTGCAGCAGGTAAATGACTCTTTGTAAGTCTTCTGCTAGTTTGTTCTTGCTGACCGCTTGTATCAGGCAGTCGTCCAGGTAGGGATAGATTTGAATCCCCTGAAGTCTGCAATGAGCTATAACTGATGCCAGGCATTTCGTGAACACTCTGGGTGCAGTAGATAAGCCAAATGGCAATGCTGAGAATTGATAATGCTCTGATCCTGCAAGAAATCTGAGGTATCTTCTGCAAATTGGTCTTATGGGGACGTGCAGGTATGCCTCCTTGAGATCTAGAGTTACCAGCCAAGACTCCTTGCCCAGCATGGGAAGAAGCTGCTGTAGGGTCAGCATTTTGAATTTGGGTACAATGAGGAATGTGTTTAAGGCGGACAGGTCTAGAATAGGCCTCCATTTGTTTTCTTTCCTTGGTACCAGGAAGAGCCTTGAGTAGAATCCCTTTCCCTGTTCCATAGATGGTACCTTTTCCACAGCTCTCATTTTTAATAATTGAGAAATTTGTTGTAGAGCTTCTGCCCTTTGAGTAGGTGGTAGGTTTGGCATTCCTTTCTTTTCTGGTAGAGTATGGAAATGGAACCTGTAACCTTGGTCTATAGTTTGCAAAATCCATTTTTCTGTTGTAATGCAGTGCCAGTTTTTGAAAATAATGTTAGCTTTCCGCCCAAGGGTGCTTGTAGTTGTTCCCTGGTATGTACCACCCCAGTCACTGAGATTGAGTTGTTGTAGAGGTGGTGGCTGTATCCGTGTCTCGCTGGTTGTTACCATGCCATTGGCGACCCCTGTAGGCACCCCTGGATTGGTTTCTGCCTCTAGCGCCTATTCCTGCCTCTTTGTGGCTTAGAGGATTCCGGAAAGGACCAGTTCTTGGAGGGCCAGTTCTACTAAACCTTGGAGGTTGAACTTGTAGGAAATCTTTTACTGTTTGAACAGATTTTGCTTTCTCTTCCATCTTTTTTAGTACCTGCTGTGCAGGGGAACCAAATAAATTGACCTTGTCCATAGGTGCATCCAAAAGCTTTGATATGACATGGTCTGGTAATGCCTGTTCTTTCAACCATGCATGCCTCCTAATAACTGTGCCAGTCATGGCTGATCTAAAGGAAGCCTCCAGTGCATCATAGCCACATTTTAAAGAATGGTTACTAACCTGCTGTATGTTATGTACCATTTCCTGAACATACTTTTTATCTAAAGATTCTTCAGAGGATAGTTTTTTAGTCAACTGGTCAAGCATAAACTCTTGATATTGAATCATATGGAATTGGCAGTTCAAAGCTCTAGCTGACAAAGTAGCAGAGGTGTAAACCTTTTTACCCCATCTCTAAGGACCTGGATTCCCTTTCAGAGGGGAGGGTTTTTTTAGAAGAAGTAGCTGCTACAGCTTTAGGGCCCTGGGATATAGTCTCTGGATCCGCAACAGGAGCCTTATAAAAATGGTGATGAGTGTCCGGGACCCTATAGTACCTATCAGGCTTAACAGGAGCCGGAGGCAAAGAATCAGGAGCAGAGCATGCATCATTGAATGCATCATCAACAACAGGAAGAACTGGAGGTATAGCCAAAGGTCTATGTTGTGACAAATGTAGAAAGGTCCTAAGCCTCTTTCTAGAGTCTGGGAAATCTTGGCCCTGCCACTGAAATTGTTCCCTCATAGCATGCAAGGTTTCTCCAAAGGAAAATTCCTCAGGAGGGGAGGCTGAAGGGATGGACTCCTCAGCATCTGAATCCTCGTAAGGGGAAAAAGAAGCCTCAGGAGGGTCTGTATGCTCCGAGTCATCAGAAGAATCATCTGCGGATACTGGCTCAGGGGGCTCTGCTCTAGGTCTCTTTTCTGGAGGAGGGAGAGAGGCCCTGTCAGGATGAGGCTGGGCTCCACGGATTAAGGATATGAGATCCTCAGCTAAAGAAAGCATGTGGGAGCTAGTGCTGGGCCTGTGAGAGGGGGGGGAGGGCCCAACGTTTACCCGGCAAAAAAAATCTGAACCAAAAAAACTAAAGGGGTTGATAACCAAAAAAAAGAAAAGGCCTTTCCCCAAAAGGGGGAAAATTTTCCAAGAAAGTTTTTGGGGAAAAAAAAAAAATTTTTTTTTTTTTAAGCTTTTCCCCCCCCAAAACCCCAAGGGGGGGGCCCCCCCATGGAAAGGGGTTTTTTTTTTCCCTTTTTTTTTGTAAACCAGCCCGTTTTTTAAAAATTTTTGAAAGCTTGGGATTTTTTGTTCCCCAGGGGTTGATTTTGGGGGTTTTTTTTTGGGGGTTTAAGTTCCCCCCAAAGTTTTTTGGGTTTTGGGCCCTTGTTTCATAAAGGTTTTTTCCCCCCCCCCCCCCCCCCCTACCGCAGGGAAAATAAGGGCCTTTCCTGGGTTTCCCCCAGTATGCCTTTGGAAGCTTTTAAATGAAAGTTCCAAATGTGAGAAACACAAAAAGCTAGTCATATACAAAAAAATGTCCCAACTAGCTAAGATTTAAATACCTTAGAGTCCAGGGAAGGAAACCTGACTCAATGCATTCTCTGAATACATATGATTGGAGTCAAAAGCTGACAATGTCCAAGGTGATCTCATCTTAAAACTGGTTCATCATAGGTGAGAGTAGCTAATTTAGGCCTGGAGTTTCTTGAAAAAGGCCTTATAAATGGCATAGCGCCGGACTTAGGTATAGCAGGCTAGAAAGAATGCGGCAATGTATTATCCATCCACAATAGCTGAGCTCTAAATGATTTGTGATGGTAAAGTCCTAAGTTTTAATGGATGGCTTGCCCTGTAGTGATTCCATGCTTAAGTTTTCCTCAAGGAATGGATCCATAAAGGATGGATTTCCAGCATGGAATTGGGTAGAAATGGGTTCCTTGCAGTCACAGGATGCTGAGCAAGGTCTGGCTTTCTAGGTTTTTCTGGGGGAAGACCTGCTCATGTGAATTAAGGTATGTAAGACCTGCTAAAAATCTGGGCATCTGGGCCAGGAGAGGTGGCTTGGAGGCAGTTTGTTTTGACTTTACCTGGAAACCAATAGCATATGTAGGATATGATCTCAGGAACACCCTAGCAATGGTCTATATCCAGTGAAATCACCAAGTCTTAGAGCCGATCCCAAACCTAGAGGCTGGAAGAATTATCGGAAGAGTTCCGGCTTCAGTAAACCGAAATCTGTGCTACGTGGTGAAAGAGGACCGCAGTGTAGGTCCTTTTCTCAATCAAATTGAATCGGAGGATCTACGGATAGGTATCAAATGAAAATTCTTCAGAAAGTCGACCAGATGAGAACCCCAAGGACAAGGAAAGCTGCTAAGTGGCTGGACTAACATGTATGCAGAAAGGAAGCTTTATGGTTTTCCAAGTAAACAGTATTATTCTGCATGTGAGCAGAGTCCCAAGTCTGCTTTTGAAATAGTATCAAATTTTGGACTTTCCATCCTTGCAAAGCTTTGCTGCCCCTCTGAAAGTAAAAGCGCCGCTATCCCTTTTAAAACTTTCGGTGAAATGCGACAAGCGACCCAATTTATCCAGCACAGTCCTGACAAGGAAATTTGTAAGAGGGTAGGATCCTGAAGACATCTAAGGAACCTGGCATAATGTCAAATTGTTCCTGAATTTATCTTAATTACAATATATTCTTACAAGTTGCAGCTTCAGTGACCCTTCGTGAGTCCAATCGTTGAATTAAAAGTTACCAGGATCAAAACATCCTATGTTTGAATGCATAGGTTATTATCCAACTGAAACCTTAAGTCAACTTTCTCCAAGGAATGTGGGTGCTTGTCAATGCTCTCAGACCATTTGAAGTGGGAGAAAACAGACTCAAGTATTGCCTCAATACCTTTAATCTTAGGTATAAACCTGTTTAAATGCTCCATACTCAGCATCGCATCTCAACTGTTTGGAAATTCCTCTTTAAATGTTCCAAATGAATTTCACTATGTATAATTTCTTATGTCAATGTCTGTAGCAAAAAAGCCTATAAACCAATATGCCAATGACCTAATGTGCATTTGCATCAGTTAAAAGTCAACCAAATAATGTGGTGTTTTGAAGTAAAATCAAAGGACATCCTTTAAGACAGCAAAATGCCAAAATCACCACAGAAAAATGCCAGATCCTGTCCAGATTTTTAAAGAATTAAGTCAAGGCCAGATGTCAATGGGATTTCCAACAAGAAGCCAACCAACCATCGGTACAGGCATCATTACTGTAGTCAAGTGCAAACATCGAGAATGGGCCTGAACCCTTAAGTTGAAACAGCCTTCAGCCAACCTGCTTATGAGCATGAAATGCATGCTCAGATGCAAGATGACAACCTTCTTTAGACCACTGTTAACTATCCAATGCCCTGAGGGACCAGTTATGCGGATGCCTGAGCTAGAGTGAACCACTTTTCTGCATAGCCTCTGTTGCAAGCATGAGAGGAATTGATCTCTCTTGGTGCTTAGGAATCCTTTGTTTTGTTTTCCATTGCCCCAAAAGGTATTGTTTGGGAATCAGCCTTCTTTTTGTATTAAATTATACAAGTTGAGGTAAATGCCCTTTAGTCTTCTGATTTGTAGCTTGTCCCTTTCAGCAGTCTGGTAAAGAAGTACATCCTGAATTACACTAAACTGATCGGATTTTGAAACTATGGAAGTAAAGCAAAGGCGCTAAATTGATAATGCTCTGATCCTGCAAGAAATCTGAGGCATCTTCAAATTGGTCTTATGGGGACGTAGGTATGCCTCCTTGAGATCTAGAGTTACCAGCTAAGACTCCTTGCCCAGCATGGGAAGAAGCTGCTGTAGGGTCAGCATTTTGAATTTGGGTACAATGAGGAATGTGTTTAAAGCGACAGGTCTAGAATAGGCCTCCATTTGTTTTCTTTCCTTGGTACCAGGAAGAGCCCTTGAGTAGAATCCTTCCCTGTTCCATAGATGGTACCTTTTCCACAGCTCTCATTTTTAATAATTGAGAAATTTGTTGTAGAGCTTCTGCCCTTTGAGTAGGTGGTAGGTTTGGCATTCCTTTCTTTCTGGTGGAGTATGGAAATGGAACCTGTAACCTTGGTCTATAGTTTGCAAAATCCATTTTCTCTGTTGTAATGCAGTGCCAGTTTTGAAAATAATGTTAGCTTTCCGCCAAAGGGTGCTTCTGTAGTTGTTCCTGGTATGCAACCACCGCCCAGTCACTGAGATTGAGTTGTTGTAGAGGTGGTGGCTGTATCCGCGGCTCGCTATTGTTACCATGCCATTGGCTTACCCTGTAGGCACCCCTGATTGGTTTCTGCCTCTAGTGCACCTATTCCTGCCTCTTGTGGGAGAGGATTCCGGAAAGGACCAGTTCTTGGAGGGCCAGTTCCTGCTAAACCTTGAGGTTGAAACCCTAGGAAATCTTTACACTGTTTGAACAGATTTTGCTTTCTCTTCCATCTTTAGTACCTGCTGTGCAGGGAAACCAAATAAATTGACCTTGTCCATAGGTGCATCCAAAAGCTTTGATTTGACATGGTCTGGTAATGCCTGTTCTTTCAACCATGCATGCCTCCTAATAACTGTGCCAGTCATGGCTGATCTAAAGGAAGCCTCCAGTGCATCATAGCCACATTTTAAAGAATGGTTACTAACCTGTTGTATGTTATGTACCATTTCCTGAACATACTTTTTATCTAAAGATTCTTCAGAGGATAGTTTTTAGTCAACTGGTCAAGCATAAACTCTTGATATTGAATCATATGGAATTGGCAGTTCAAAGCTCTAGCTGACAAAGTAGCAGAGGTGTAAACCTTTTTACCCCATCTCTCTAAGGACCTGGATTCCCTTTCAGAGGGGAGGGTTTTAGAAGAAGTAGCTGATACAGATTTAATGCGCTGGTGTATAGTCTCTGGATCCGCAACAGGAGCCTTATAAAAATGGTGATGAGTGTCCGGGACCCTATAGTACCTATCAGGCTTAACAGGAGCCGGAGGCAAAGAATCAGGAGCAGAGCATCATTGAATGCATCATCAACAACAGGAAGAACTGGAGGTATAGCCAAAGGTCTATGTTGTGGCAAATGTAGAAAGGTCCTAAGCCTCTTTCTAGAGTCTGGGAAATCTTGGCCCTGCCACTGAAATTGTTCCCTCATAGCATGCAAGGTTTCTCCAAAGGAAAATTCCTCAGCAGGGGAGGCTGAAGGGATGGACTCCTCAGCATCTGAATCCTCGTAAGGGGAATAAGAAGCCTCAGGAGGGTCTGTATGCTCCGAGTCATCAGAAGAATCATCTGCGGATACTGGCTCAGGGGGCTCTGCTCTAGGTCTCTTTTCTGGAGGAGGGAGAGAGGCCCTGTCAGGATGAGGCTGGGCTCCACGGATTAAGGATATGAGATCCTCAACTAAAGAAAGCATGTGGGAGCTAGTGCTGGGCCTGTGAGAGGGAGGGCTTGGCAGGCACAGATTTTGTTGTTTTGGCTGCTTTAGCCCTGGCAAAGGCCTTAATAGACATAGCTGGAGGAGGCCTAGCAGCTCCACGTGCAGGGGAAGAAACATCCAGGGGAATGGTGTCTGATAATTCCTGTGAAACCACAACAGCAGGTTGGATTTCAGAGGCCGTCTCTACCAGGCTAGAAGAGGCCTCGTGGAAGGCAAGTTATCGGCTGAAGAAAAACGCTTGCTCGGTTTCTCGCCGAAACCGAGACACTCGCGGCTTGTTAACCGTGGTTTCGCCGAAACCGCTGGACCGCGAGTAGTCGTCCTTTTTATGCTTTTAGTAATTTGTGTAGTCGGAGGATCCGACGGCATAATGTAGGCAAAGTCAGAGCCAATATCTGTTCATAGAAGTCCGACCGACGCTTAAGCCGCCGTCGGTTAAAAGAGGAACAGGCTAGACAAGCTGCTACGTCGTGGTCTGGGCCTAAACAATGTATGCAATAGGAGTGGAAATCTTTATGAGGTATTTGTTTCCACAAGATAAACAGTTATTAACTTTCTGACATCGGCTGAGGTAAGAAAGAGTCCCCAACGGGTACTTTAGCTTTATAGAAGTCTTCGAAGTTGTATTCGGTAATAGTTATCTCTGGATCTGACCGACATGCACTTGCGAACAGCTTCTGCTTCGGGCGCCACGCGGCAAGAAAGACTGAGGAAAATGGCGTCGGCTGTTGCCTTTATACCCGAAAAACTGCCGCAGTGACATCGGGTGAAGTGCGACACCAGCCGGGGCCAGCCCCAGACTTTGGAACTGCCGATCAAGGGCTGCCTGACGACAGGACAACCCATTTGTTAAGACTGCAGATGCATCCTTGAAGGACATCTTTAGGTAACTGCTTTTGTCATTTCAGTGTCAAAATTGTTGGCTGTAGTTCTCATATCTTTCATTTTATTTATTTATTTATTTATTATTTATTCTTTTTGACTGGGTTAGTTCCACTGGTCAGGTGGCCTCTTTTCAATGGAGACCCAAGATTGTATGTATACTATTAGGGGAAATTTAGCCAGGACATCAGGAAACATCCCCTAATCTTTTCAATAGTTGTCATAGGATGACCAATATAAGAAGAAGGGACCTTAGTCTAACATTTCATCTGAAAGGCAACATGCTCAGGAGTGCAGCACCCCCCCCCCCAATGCTGCAATGCAGTGTCAGCAATCAATTTGTCAAGTGTGAGAATAGAACTCACAGACTTCTGCACAAGATAAGTGGGCTACCTCTATACCATTGCTGAATTGCTTCTAGTGTCACTGTAAAACCTCTTTTATAACTCATGAACACTTACTCAAAGACACTGAACAGTCTCAGAAGACTTCTTTGTGGTCACAATCCCTCTGCATTGAAATGGGTAAAATGATCAGTTATGGAACGGTACCATATGTTTGAGTCTAATCTATGTCAATTCATTGTGGCGAAAAAGAGAAAGGCTATGAAAAATAAAATCATGCCATTTATGACCGTCCTGATGATGGCCATTTTGAAGTATAAGAAATTAAAATGTAGTACAAAACAGCCCAAACAAGCTATACAATAGAAGGAGGAAACTAGTAAAGAAAAGAGTAAAATCCCAAGAAGGGAAGACATCCCTGATCAGTATCAGCACAAAACTATGATCCCTCATAAAATCATCCAAGGCCAGCTTTGAAAGAAAAAATTGCCAATGACTCCAAAGATAACCACAAGGCGTTCTTTAGCTATGTCAAGAATCTAAGTGGCAATGCTCAGATCTGTTCGGAGTTAGTGCAGAATGGCACAAAATACACTGAACCGACCGATATCGCCAACATCCTGGCAGACAGGTTCAGTGCAAACTTCACTCCCCTCTCACCCCCAAGAGGGCCCATAACCATACCAGAAGAATGTAGAGTCCCTGAAATCACAGACACACAGGTTAAAACAGCCCTCTCCAAAGCCAAAAACACAGCATCAATGGGACCGGATGGTGTCCCAGGCTGCATCCTACACGAGCTCAAAGATGAACTAACCCCTCACCTAAACACACTGTTCAAACTCAGCCTCTCCACAGGTTACGTACCCATAGAGTGGCGCACAGCAGCGATTATTCCACTCCACAAAGGTGGAGCCACGTCATACCCCGGGAACTATCACCCTATAAGCCTGACTAGCTTGGTCTGCAAGGCTATGGAGCGCATCATCATGGAACTCATTAACAGAGACATTGGGAACCTCCAAACACTGGACCCTACCCAGTTCGGCTTTGTTAAGGGCAGATCATGCCTCCTAAACCTGGTGGATGTCATTGAGACAGTTACTAAGGCTATAGATGAGGGAAAGGTGGTACACACAGCCTACCTAGACCTCGCAAAGGCCTTCGACACCTTTCCCCATTCTGGTATTATAGACAAGCTGACCAGCCTGAACATAAACCCCTACGTCACAAAATGGGTTGCCAACTGGCTCAATGACAGAAACCACATGGTGAGAGTTGCGGGAGCTAGGTCCGACTCTAAACTGGTTACAAGTGGAGTTCCCCAGGGCTCCGTCCTAGGACCCCTCCTGTTCGGCATATACTTCTCACAGGTACAGGCAAGCACAGGAGGACTATGGCTGACCAAGTTCGCAGACGACTGCAAACTAGGGGCTATAGCTGACTCTCCGGCTGACACACACATCCACCAAAAGGGTCTCACTGAGACGGATACCTAGTGTCAAAATCATGGCCTCAAGCTAAATGCCAAAAAGTGCATAGTCATTCCCTTTGGAAGAAACAAAGTACCTACAAACTAACACACAGGTGGCAGTCCCCTAAACACGGAAGATGTAATAAGAGATCTGGGGACCCAAATAGACAGTAATCTCACCTTTGATAATCACATTGCCAAAGTGGTTAGAAAATCCTTCTACGTGGCCCACCTAATCACAAAAGGGTTTGCATCCAGATCAAAAGAGGTCATTGTGCCCCTCTACTCATCACTCATCAGACCCATCATAGAGTACAACGCCCCATTTGGGATGTACCTTACAAGACACCTGCAACAGCTGGAAAGACCACAGAAGTACCTCACCAAGAGGATCACTGGCCTCAAACAGATGCCCTATGCAGCTCGACTGAAGAAATTACAGCTGTACTCGGTTGCATACCGCCTACTTAGAGGTGATCTCTGCTTGACATACAAGGCCATGTCCAACCCAGAATTGATGGACATGCTCCACCTAAAGAAAACCTTATCCCCGCGAGCCACACGCTCTAGGGATCTAAACCTCACCACAACAATAAATAGGACGTGCTGGAGGGATAGATTCCTGTCCCAGAGACTACCCATGCTTTGGAACAAGATCCCAATCTACATTAGGCAGAGCCCCTCACTAACACTACTCAAAAGAAATCTTGACGAGTGGATGGGAAACAGAAAATTTACCTCGGGGATCACTTCAGTGGCTCTGCTGGACACAGGCACAGGGAACTAATCTAAGGGGACGGCGAAAGCCAACACATTTTGGCTAGGCTTACAAATGCCTTTGGGCAGATAGCCTAGTACCTACCTATAAACCTAAATAAAGTATATTTTTGATGAAATGAAAAACAATGAAATATTATTCAGACCACTGTTGTACTGAGAGTACTGAACCAAATGTCACCATAGCACCCCAATGAAAACCAAATGTTATATAAAATGTCAGAACTTGCAGCAAAGGCACACAAACTAAAGCCCCAGGGGACCTACTCTGAAAGGCTATACCAGCGATGGCGAAACTTTTGTGCCAGGCGCTTTTGACATGCCAAACCTAAATTCAGTGCACTTCACGTGAGCGATGAATGCAAAAGCAGTGTCTTTTGTAACTCGGATGTTGGTGTTTGCTGATATGTCACCCAAAATGTCGTGGCGTCTTGTCATCTTTGACAAGTGTGTCATAGGTTCTCCATCACTGGGCTATACATTTGTCTGTCTTTGAAATTTCATTGCAAATCATTTAGCTACTTCTGACATACTATGTTACTGTTTGACATATATTGTCCCCACTCAACAAGCAATATCAATAATCATGCAAAAGTGATCATGTAACTGCCTTTAGCTTTTATACATTATTTGACATGAAAAATTATACCCACATTCTCTATAGTTTTAATGGCTAATTGAGAAGAAAATGGAAGCTATCATTTTGCCCCAGTGTTAACCGCCACAGAATTTTAATAAAAATACATAAATACGAAGTGTATTTGTGCTGTGGATAATGTATATTGTTTCCACTGCTGACAAATAAATCTTGTTTTCTGCTATGAAAAGTGAAAGCACACCCAGTTACAGCAATGGATTTCAACTTAAATCATTGATACACTAAGCTTGGTTCACACCTTCCAACAAGCCAAAACAATGGTCACTTTAATGTTAACTGCATCTGCCTGCCATTTCCTTTCTTTCACTGTTTGCATCCCATAGTTTTCAATCTTTTAGCTCCATAATATGGGGCACCACATTACCTCTATCAATTTGGAACATACAAGCAAAAAAACAGAACATTTACTCAGTTCATCTAGGAAGCTCAAGGCATGATAAATAAAATACCTATTTTCACACACTTACAACACGTTATTTTGAACTCATACAATTCGGCATTTGCAGTGGCTATTGATTCATTCAAATATAGGACAGAGTCCACTATGGAAAATTGAGGTTTTAACACTCAAAATCACATGCTGAAGAGCATCACTCTAATTAGATAAAGCTGAAAGCCACTCTACCTCCTGATCCCCCAACAGGCAGCCATTTCTGGATAACAGCTGTGATTGCCAAAAGTAGTAAAAAAACACCATCCAGCAATATATTTAATGTCGCTTGTTAAATGTTACTACACTTAGTTTAGCAGATGCGTATTGGCATCAACTGGGATTGGAAATCAAACCATAAGTAGATAAAAATCAGACATCAACTGAATGTGTCAATAATCAAAAGAACGAATATAAGTTGAAGGATCAGATGAGAAGGCAAGAAATGTGGAAAATGCATAAATACAGTTGCAAGTATAGGAAGCTCTTGGAACAAGCTCATGTTGTTCAGGATCAAATGCAGGAATGGTTAAGGAGAGGTGAATTTAAACCAAAAGATGAAAGGTTAATATTGGCAGCCCAAAATAGTAGACTACATACACATTGGTTGACAAAAGTCCATTGAACATGTGGGAGAAATGGTCAAATGTAGGTTTGTAAAACAAAATTGGAAACAGTCACACATCTTGTATCAGGTTGTGATATATGAATGGCAGAAGGACTTTATACTGAAAAGCATAATAATGTGGCAAGACTCTTGCACTGGGGATTGTGCAAACATTATGATACTGAAGTGTCTGAAGAACACTGGAAACATGAGCCAAGCATCATAGAAAATGGTGAAGTTTATATCACATGAGCTCACACCTTACCAACAGTTCAAAAAATAGATAACCAGATATAGTAGTCCTTGAAAAGATGACAAAATTAGCATTGATCATTGAAATTGCTACATCCAGTGACTATAATGTCTTCTGCATTACAGAGAGACACAAAGTCAAAATACTAGGATTTGCAGGCACAAATGAGGGCAAGGTGGAAGAAGGATACCCAGACAGTCCCAGTAGTAGAAGGGGCAACAGATCTTATAAAAGAATTTACAATCGTACTTAGATACGTTACAAATACATGTAACTCCATACGAATTGCAGGAGGAATCACTGTTGGACACATTACCGGTTCTGCGAAGAGCACTTCTGGCTAACATCAAAGATTGAAACAATACTAATTTCATGAACTTTAACCATACTTTAATGTAGGAATGGGCTCCATTCCCATCAAAGTATTAGAAACCCAAAAGACTTGGAGAAATTTAAAAAAGGGATAGACCAGAAGACACAGCAAACCTAACTGCTGAGAAATTCAGCTCCAACATTATTCCTCTCTCCCCTTCAACCTCCTCTCAGGAAATACCATCAAATATAACTCCTCCTACTTTATCTTTCAGCTTTTCCTTGTTAGGGGTAGTCACAGTGGATTACTGGTCTGCAGACTGACTGGCAGTGGTGTTTTTATGGTGTCAAATTGGCAGCTTGATGCCCAACCTTCACAGAAGGCAAACACATACACACACACACACCTACCTGCATGTATTTAAAACTGACTTGACCACAGGGAGGCAATGCAGACTCCACACAGAAGGTGCTCCAGCCAAGAAACCAGAGAACCTCTATCTGTGAGGCGACAATGCTAACCACTACACCACCACAGCTTATCACTAGGGAAAACATACTTAATGTTCTCTGTCAGGCCAAGAATGCTGATTCAATGGGCCCAAACAATATCCCAGCATGCATTCTAAATAGCATGAAACATGACCTATCAGACCCTCTGTAGTTGCTATTTAACTGTAGCCTCCAAACAAGTTCTGTGTCTCATGGATGAAGAACAGAAACTGTCATCCCTTTGCACAAACGTGGGCCATCTACAGACCCTGGAAACCTATAAGTCTCAGTAGTGTTGTATGCAAAGCCAAGGAAACATTTATGGAACAATAATGACATGGGAAATCTCCAAAATGGACCCAACCCAGTTTGGTTTAATCAGGGCCAAGTCATGCCTACTTAACCTGGTGGACTTCATTAAGAAGGTCATCAAAGCAGTGGAGGAGTACAAAATGATCCACACTGCCTACACTGACTTGTCCAAGGCATTTTACATAGTACTCCACTCAGGCATTGCTGACAAACTCAAGAGGTTTGGTATAAACCCTTATGTCACCCAGTGGATAGCCTGCTGGACACAAGATGTTAGAATTGGGGAGTCAACCTCTACAAAGAGGCCAGTCACAAGTGGAGTCCCTCAAGGATTGGTCATGGGACCACTCATTTTTGGCATTAGCTTCTATTAAGTCACTAAAGTGAATACATTTGCAAACAATTACTAATTTGGATCAGTCATAGAATCCCCCACCAACACAAATGTTCTCCAGAAAGGGGTGACTCAGACAAATAACTGGTGTCAGAGCAATGAACTAAAACTAAAAACCAAGAAATGCATAGGTGTATCCTTCAGGAAGTTATCCACCCCTGATAACCGTCATATTGACAACACACCCCTAAGAGTTCACCAAGTAGTCACGGACTTAGAGACACACACAAACAGTAATCTAGCCTTCCACCATCATGTGTCTACAAGTAGTGAGGAAATCATTCTATATTGTGCAACTTAAAAACAAAAACAAAAAGTATGTCATCTAGGTCAAAGGAGGTCACTGTTCCTTTATATTCGGCATTAATCAGACCTGTAATTGAGAACAATGCCCCCTTTTGTATATACCTAGCCAAGCACATCCATCAACTGGAATGTTCACACAGGTTCCATTCTAAAAGAATACAGGGTGCAAGTACCATGTCCTATGCATACCACCTCAAAGCCCTACTCTATATTCTGTCTCCTACAGGCTGTTGAGGGAGATCTATGCCTGGCATACAAGCCATTGTCAGATTCCACACTGATAGACCTCCTGCATATCTGCACAGCACCAAAATTACCTGATCTAAAGACTTAAACCATACCTGTGATATAAATAGGGCATGCTGTACAAAGAGGTATACATTCCCAGAGACTACCACTTCTCTGGAACAGGCTCAACATCCATGTGAAGCAGACTTCCTCCTTAACCCAATTCAAGTGTAATCTGGACAATTGGATGATGAACAAGAAATTCATCCTTGGTTTGTCACCTATATCTCTATAATGGACACGGGGAGCCTGTAAATGGTTCATCTCCCAGATCCCTGCTTGTAAACGCTTCATTTCCCAAGCCTCTGCTTACACTTATCTAGTGTACCAGAACTTGTCAGAGATTTGGGATGCATGGATAGGTTTAAAAAGGCTCTTGTGGTTGTTCGCCTAATACACACCTATGAACCTATAAGTAAAACATTCATTTTGCAGGCAGGGAAGCCTCACTATACCCTTCATGTGTGATGTCATACATCCTGTTCATTATAAAAAACATCTGAGACTGCACTAATCCTTCATTGATAAGGGAGGCACAGCAAATCTAGTGGCTTGATTCAGCTCAAACTTCACCCCCACTCCTCCCTGGCTACCCCATGTTAAATCCATACCAGTATACCCCCGCAACTATTATCAGGAATCAGGTTATGGTGGCACTCAAAGCCAAAACCACTGCCTCAATGATATCCTCTGGTTGCCTCCTGAATCGTCTAAAACATGACCTATAAGGACCACTTGAGGCACTCTTCATCTACAGCCTAAAAACAGGTTGCATACCAAGGGAATGGTGGACTGCAACTGTCATCCCTGTACATAAGTGCATCTCAAATGACCCCCAGGAACTGCAGACCACATCTCTCAACCATACTGAATTCCTCAGTATTTACTGGTTTTGAGGGCAAAATATTGGGGTGCCACAAATTCCTGAGTGGCCTCCTTAATTTCTGAATTTCCCTGTCTTTTTTTTTTTTTTTTTTTTTTTTTTATTAGCACTTTAAATTTATGGCTGATGTCACCACCAGCCTACAGGAGAGTGTGTGATGATATCAGCTACTGCCTGTTGGACTTGGAGGGAAATAGGGAATATAACAGCAATGGCTGTATATGTTGCATACGTTTTGTAGAGTCCTCCCACATGTCCCAGGCCTCCAGGTAAGAAAGTTGTCATCTATCAGGCCGGTAAACTTTATTTTTATTTTATCTGCTGGGCTGGCCAAGTGTGCAAGTTTTATCTGCTGGCCAGGTATGAAGTTAATTTATTTTATCATAAGTCCATTCATTGTTGTGCATTTGTAAGTCTGGCCAAGAACTGTGTGCATTACAAGTCCACTGTTTTGTGCATTTAGTTTATCTGCTGGCATTAACCATTGTTGTGCATCAGTTTATCTGCTCATTAGGTTTGTGTATTTAGTTTATCTGCTAGCAAGCAAGCATTATTTAATCATGCCGCCGTTGTTTTGATCTGCTGGCTG
Source organism: Protopterus annectens (assembly GCF_019279795.1). Classification (NCBI taxonomy): domain Eukaryota; kingdom Metazoa; phylum Chordata; order Ceratodontiformes; family Protopteridae; genus Protopterus; species Protopterus annectens. Next base: position 1,840,389,007 of record NC_056731.1, read on the forward strand.
CAAGCATTATTTTATGATGCCACTATAGTGCAGCTGCTAGCCATTCAGTTTATCTGCTCATTAGAATGCCACTCACTCAATTATCTGCAAGCATTACTTTAGTTTTAAAGTCCATTCGTTGTTGTGCATCTGCAGGCCATTTCAGTTTATTTGCTTGTTTATCTCTATTTTAGATGCTCGTCAGCCATTTGTGCATCTGCCGTTCAGTTTATCTGTTCATCAGAATGCCACTCACTCAGTTCTGCTTGCCATGTATTATGTTATCTGCTTATTGCCAAGTATCTGCTGGCCAAGTGTGGGGGGGAGGTAAAAAGTGGTTAGAGGTAAACAGGCTCAAACCCTGTACCTTAGGTACAAGGAGCAAGAGCCTGAATTACTCTTCTCTTTCTCCTTCTCCTTCTTCTTCTTCTCCTCACCACAGCGGATCATCTGTTTCCATTTCTTCTTGTCCTCTGCATCTTGTTCTGTTACACCAACCACCTGCATATCCTCTCTCACCACATCCATAAACCTTATCTTAGGCCTCCCTCTTTTCCTGTTACCTGGCAGCTCCATCCCTAGCATCTTTTTTCCAATATACCCAGCCTCCCTCCTCAGCACAAGTCAAAACCAATGCAATCTCAAACTAATTCACTAAATAATGATAGGAAGACTGAGACTAATGGCTAACTTTCAGGAAATGCATGGCAACACAAACATTTTATTTTAGCAACTTTTCTAAGATTGTATAAGCAATGTTTAAATTGTGTCCCTGGTTTTAGGCCTTTGCCCCCTCTCCAATAAATGTTGGCTTTTTCCAGATTTCTTATGCTGCATAGTTTCACAGGGGGAGACAAGTTTAGTGCTGCTTATGTGAAATCTGTTTGTGTTAGTAGCACGACAAGTAGAATACTCGCTTTTGATGCAGAAGGCTGTGGGTTGTACTCCCACAATATATAGATGGATTGCTGATACTGTAATGTGTTGTACTTTTAAAGGGGTGGATGCTGCAGTACTGAGAATGTCCTCTATGGTGGATATACCCAGTAACTATGAACCTGTTATCAGTTTGCCATCCATTCCCTATTGCAATATTAGTAACTTATTTTTTTAACTGAGTAGACAATTTATTTCTCAAGGGCAACAGGTGCTTTATTTGTAGATGAAACAATGAAATATAAAGTTGTTTGCTAGCAGCAATCTCTTCATTAGTTACATATCTCTTTAATTTGGAGTTATTTAGATCACTTTTACTTCTGCAGAGATTGTGCATATTTACTGACACTGGTGGACTGTAGAAGTTTGAGTAGACTTTTATGATGGAAATGTTCTGAATTGAGCAGCTTTGCCATAATTGGTTCATGCATTTTGCTTCATTGCTTACTGGAAAATGTTCAAAACAATAAATTTAAAACACACTAACAGGTGTGCTGTATTATACAAGGAATATAATTTAATACAATCGGGGAGGTGTATCAAAGAAAAATTGTATGTTTCCTGTGCAAGGGGCCTATGATTTGAAAACATCCCAAAGGCAATCTTTAGCTGCCACTGCCCAGATGCATTTTCTTTGACTGTGGGTTTCAATGTTGTTTCAATGAATGTGAGTTTACTTTCAAGGGCAGAGACGTTTTAATGCTAAGTCTATTTTCATTGTGAGACTGTATTGCTTTGTTTAGCAGATGTCTATTAGTGTTTGTGCTATAAAATGTAAAATAAAAGTTTTAAATGAAATCTAAATAATCATTGTAAAAGTAAAGCAGTATGCACATTACAGTGTTTATGCTAAATGGGGCAAAATAGCCAAGACATTGGAATGGCTGTAGGGGGGAGGGCCATACCTCCCAACCGTACCAAATTACTCGATAATGGGGTGCCATGATTCCTGAGTGGCACCCCTTCATTTCTGACTTTTTCCCAGCTTTTTTTTTTTTTTTTTCATTTTTTTGAGCTGACATCGTCACATGCGCAATGAGGTCAGCTACATCAGCCTGTCGGAATTGAGCTTGCCCGGGAAGGATGTACGAATGGTGGAAGGAAACTGGAAACAGCGAGCGGGAAGGATTACTTTTTGAATACTGTCTGAGGAAACATTTATCAGAAACATAATGCTAGCGGGAAGGACTGCTTACAATGTGGAAACATTTATCTGGGGTAATGCAGAGCTGTAGCACGGCCCCGTATACTGCAGAGCCAGAGCTTTTGAGGTATTTGACAACTGCGTAAGTTGCAGAGCTGCTTTTGAGGTATTTGTGAACAGCGCGAGGCCACGAGTAGAGCTTGGTATTTGTGAACGGCAACGGACTGCTTGACTTGAACTATATATTGTGTGTGTGTGTGTGTGTGTGTGTGTGTGTGTGTGTGTGTGTGTGTGTTGTGACAGTGCTAAATAACAGCCACAAGTTTGCCATACAAATCTGGATTTGCAATTTTGAATGTTCCTCCTGTTTTCTCTTTTATAAAATAAACATCTGTTGATTAGAGATATAGAAAAGTAATGGAATGGCAGGGATGTAGCAGTCTTATAGAAGAAATCTGTATGACATGATAAAGCAGCACAGTCATCATGCTTTATGTGAAGTTCTGCAGACAGCTTGCTGTACTCCTGTAGCGGTGATAATGATATACCACACAGGAAGAATGTTTAACATCTGGAGCCCTACTAGAAATACCATATAATTTTGTTCAGGACAGCAGTAATGAACATTATACAAACAGATCAAGGCAGCTCATTTGTGGAAAAAGTAGGATTTACCAAACTGTGGTAATGTTTACATAAGAGGATGAGCCTGAGTGGGTACATTATGCCAAAAGTAGGTAAATCTTTAATTAATCATGAGTGAGCAGTGTTTTTTTTTTCTAAAACCTTTAGGTCCATTTTGTTCCCCTTTGCATATCCATTAATCTAAAACCTTTAGATCCATTGTGTTCCCCTTTGCAAATCCATTAATTGTCTTACAATGAATTACTTATCTTCATTTAGTTTAAAAACATTCCCACTTTGTCTGCTGCAACTGTGTTATACACCTTTTTATCCTGTATGAGAATCATTTATGTATTTTATCCAGCTTTATCGCATGTTAGATTCATAAAATGTCTCCAAACACTACTTCCAGATTAAACATTTTGGAGGCCCAATAAATGCTAGAGGAGTTTATGATTGGTCCTCAAAACCGTGACAAATTTTTAGTGATAAAAATCAAAGGCAAGTAAGCTGGTTAAGTGGTTAGTGGCAAAAAGTAGTCCAAAGCAGAAGAAACAAATTCACTTATCTACAAACACAAAACCTTTTTAATATAAAAACAACAAAGCTTTCAGACATAAAAGTCTTGATGAAACACTGATGAAGGAATTTTATGTCTGAAAGCTTTGTTGTTTTTATATTAAAACGTTTTTGTGTTTGTGGATAAGTGACATTTCTTTTACAAATTATTAGTGCTTGGGGAAATTTTATGTTAATTCTGAAATGCTGGTATGTTGAAGAATTCATTTTACTTTGATGTACAGAGTTAGTTTGCTGTAAAAGGTATTAAGTTTTAGAATCTACTGTTTGTTGGCTTGAACTATAGATTAATTGCCACACTAATTATAAAGGGCGCCAAACTTATGATATTAAAAGCATACAAATAAAAATATTAATGTCTTATATATAACTGTATAAATCATTGATTACAGACATGTATCTATAACTATATTTACATGTGCCAAATTAACCATGGTGCTGCATGTCTATTCAATAACTTCCTGGCTAAATCACTATTCCTTCAATCTGATTTGTCCATAATTTGTATTATATCATCTATAGTTGGAATTTGATTAATCTTCTGTTACTGTTGTACAATATTGCTTGAACAGCACACCCCTCAAAAAAAAAACCTCTTCAATTATTTCTATCTTTCTACACAGCATCTCATTCATCAGCTAAGGTAGTACCACCTTTAACCACCTTACCTTACACAGAAACAAAAAAATATGCTGCAAGTTCCCAGATTTCTAGCATTCTGGATTGACATTTGGGAATGTCTTCATAGGTTCATAGGTACGTACTAGGCTATCTGCCCTAGGGCATTTATAAGCCTAGCCAGAATGTTGGTTTTCACCTCCCTTTTAGACTAGATTCCTGAGCCTCTGTCCAGCAGGGCCATAGAAGTGATCCCAAGAGTAAATTTATGATTACCCATCCACCCACAAGATTTCTCTTGAAGAGGATCAGTGAGGGGCTCTGTCTAACATGGACTGGGATTCTATTACAGAGCGAGGGAAGCCTTTGGGATAAGAATCTATCCCTCCAGCATGTCCTGTTTATTGTTGTGCTAAGGTTTAAATCCCTGGAGCATGTAGTTCTTTCTAATGGAACTGGTTTTCTTGAGGTGGAGCATGTCCAACAGTTCAGGGTTAGACATGGCCTTGAATGTCAGGCAGAGGTCACCTCTGAGTAGGCGGTAAGCAAATGAGTAGAGTTGGAGCTTCTTTAGTCGAGCTGCATAGGGCATCTGTTTGAGGCCCACGATCCTCTTGGTGAGGTATTTTGCGGTCTCTCCAGTTGTTGCAGGTGTCGTGGGTAAGGTACATCCCAAATGGGCATTGCACTCAATTGTGGGCCTGATGGAAGGCTTTGGATGAGTACAGGGGCACAATGACCTCTCGATCTAGATGTGGAACCCTTTTGTGATTAGGTGAGCTATATAGAAGGTTTTTCTAACCACTTTGGCAATGTGATTGTCAAAGGAGAGGTTCGCATATACTTCTCACAGGTACAGGCAAGCACAGGAGGACTATGGCGTGACCAAGTTAAGCGAGAGCGACTGCAAACTAGGGCTATAGCTGACTCTCCATGCTGACACACACATCCACAAAAAGGGTCTCACTTGAGACGGATACCTAGTGTCAAAATCTCACATGGCCTCAAGCTAAATGCCAAAAAAGTGCATAGTCATTCCCTTTGGAAGAAACAAAGTACCCACAAACTAACACACAGGTGGCAGCCCCCTAAACACGGAAGATGTAATAAGGGATCTGGGGACCCAAATAGACAGTAATCTCACCTTTGATAATCACATATGCCAAAGTGGTTTAGAAAATCCTTCTCCACGTGGCCCACCTAATCACAAAAGGTTTGCATCCAGATCAAAAGAGGTCATTGTGCCCCTCCTCTTTCTACTCATCACTCATCAGACCCATCATAGAGTACAACTTCCCCATTTGGGATGTACCTTACAAGACACCTGCAACAGCTGGAAAGACCACAGAAGTACCTCACCAAGAGGATCACTGGCCTCAAACAGATGCCCTATGCAGCTCGGGAGCTGAAGAAATTACAGCTGTACCCGCCGTTGCATACACAGCCTACTTAGAGGTGATCTCTGCTTGACATACAAGGCCATGTCCAACCCAGAATTGATGGACATGCTCCACCTAAAGAAAACCTTATCCCCGCGAGCCACACGCTCTAGGGATCTAAACCTCACCACAACAATATATAGGACGTGCTGGAGGGATAGATTCCTGTCCCAGAGACTACCCATGCTTTGGAACAAGATCCCAATCTACATTAGGCAGAGCCCCTCACTAACACTACTCAAAAGAAATCTTGACGAGTGGATGAAACAGAAAATTTACCTCGGGGATCACTTCAGTGGCTCTGCTGGACACAGGCACAGGGAACTAATCTAAGGGGACGGCGAAAGCCAACACATTTTGGCTAGGCTTACAAATGCCTTTGGGCAGATAGCCTAGTACCTACCTATAAACCTAAATAAGTATATTTTGATGAAATGAAAAACAAATGAAATATTATTCAGACCACTGTTGTACTGAGAGTACTGAACCAAATGTCACCATAGCACCCAATGAAAACCAAATGTTATATAAAATGTCAGAACTTGCAGCAAAGGCACACAAACTAAAGCCCCAGGACCTACTCTGAAAGGCTATACCAGCGATGGCGAAACTTTTGTGCCAGGCGCTTTTGACATGCCAAACCTAAATTCAGTGCACTTCACGTGAGCGATGAATGCAAAAGCAGTGTCTTTTGTAACTCGGATGTTGGTGTTTGCTGATATGTCACCCAAAATGTCGTGGCGTCTTGTCATCTTTGACAAGTGTGTCATAGGTTCTCCATCACTGGGCTATACATTTGTCTGTCTTTGAAATTTCATTGCAAATCATTTAGCTACTTCTGACATACTATGTTACTGTTTGACATATATTGTCCCCACTCAACAAGCAATATCAATAATCATGCAAAAGTGATCATGTAACTGCCTTTAGCTTTTATACATTATTTGACATGAAAAATTATACCCACATTCTCTATAGTTTTAATGGCTAATTGAGAAGAAAATGGAAGCTATCATTTTGCCCCAGTGTTAAGCGCCACAGAATTTTAATAAAATACATAAATACGAAGTGTATTTGTGCTATGGATAATGTATATTGTTTCCACTGCTGACAAATAAATCTTGTTTTCTGCTATGAAAGCACACCCAGTTACAGCAATGGATTTCAACTTAAATCATTGATACACTAAGCAGTTCTACACCTTCCAACAAGCCAAAACAATGGTCACTTTAATGTTAACTGCATCTGCCTGCCATTTCCTTTCTTTCACTGTTTGCATCCCATAGTTTTCAATCTTTTAGCTCCATAATATGGGGCACCACATTACCTCTATCAATTTGGAACATACAAGCAAAAAAACAGAACATTTACTCAGTTCATCTAGGAAGCTCAAGGCATGATAAATAAAATACCTATTTTCACACACTTACAACACGTTATTTTGAACTCATACAATTCGGCATTTGCAGTGGCTATTGATTCATTCAAATATAGGACAGAGTCCACTATGGAAAATTGAGGTTTTAACACTCAAAATCACATGCTGAAGAACATCACTCTAATTATATAAAGCTGAAAGCCACTCTACCTCCTGATCCCCCAACAGGCAGCCATTTCTGGATACCAGCTGTGATTGCCAAAAGTAGTACAAAAAAAATCCCATCCAGCAATATATTTAATGTCACTTGTTAACTGTTACTACACTTAGTTTAGCAGAAGCGTATTGGCATCAACTGGGAATGGAAATCAAACCATAAGTAGATAAAAATCAGGCATCAACTGAATGTGTCAATAATCAAAAGAAAGAATATAAGTTGAAGGATCAGATGAGAAGGCAAGAAATGTGGAAAATGCATAAATATAGTTGCAAGTATAGGAAGCTCTTGGAACAAGCTCATGTTGATCAGGATCAAATGCAGGAATGGTTAAGGAGAGGTGAATTTAAACCAAAAGATGAAAGGTTAATATTGGCAGCCCAAAATAGTAGACTACATACACATTGGTTGACAAAGTCCATTGAACATGTGGGAGAAATGGACAAATGTAGGTTTGTAAAACAAAATTGGAAACAGTCACACATCTTGTATCAGGTTGTGATATATGAATGGCAGAAGGACTTTATACTGAAAAGCATAATAATGTGGCAAGACTCTTGCACTGGGGATTGTGCAAACATTATGATACTGAAGTGTCTGAAGAACACTGGAAACATGAGCCACGAAGCATCATAGAAAATGGTGAAGTTTATATCACATGAGCTCACACCTTACCAACAGTTCAAAAAATAGATAACCAGATATAGTAGTCCTTGAAAAGATGACAAAATTAGCATTGATCATTGAAATTGCTACATCCAGTGACTACAATGTCTTGCGTACAGAGAGACACAAAGTCAAAATACTAGGATTTGCAGGCACAAATGAGGGCAAGGTGGAAGAAGGATACCCAGACAGTCCCAGTAGTAGAAGGGGCAACAGATCTTATAAAAGAATTTACAATCGTACTTAGATACGTTACCAATACATGTAATTCCATACGAATTGCAGGAGGAATCACTGTTGGACACATTACCGGTTCTGCGAAGAGCACTTCTGGCTAACATCAAAGATTGAAACAATACTAATTTCATGAACTTTAACCGTACTTTAATGTAGGAATGGGGTCCATTCCCATCAAAGTATTAGAAACCCAAAAGACTTGGAGAAATTTAAAAAAGGGATAGACCAGAAGACACAGCAAACCTAACTGCTGAGAAATTCAGCTCCAACATTATTCCTCTCTCCCCTTCAACCTCCTCTCAGGAAATACCATCAAATATAACTCCTCCTACTTTATCTTTCAGCTTTTCCTTGTTAGGGGTAGTCACAGTGGATTACTGGTCTGCAGACTGACTGGCAGAGGTGTTTTTATGGTGTCGAATTGGCAGCTTGATGCCCAACCTTCACAGAAGGCAAACACATACACACACACACCTACCTGCATGTATTTAAAACTGACTTGACCACAGGGAGGCAATGCAGACTCCACACAGAAGGTGCTCCAGCCAAGAACTAAACCAGAGAACCTCTATCTGTGAGGCGACAATGCTAACCGCTACACCACCACAGCTTGTCACTAGGGAAAACATACTTAATGTTCTCTGTCAGGCCAAGAATGCTGATTCAATGGGCCCAAACAATATCCCAGCATGCATTCTAAATAGCATGAAACATGACCTATCAGACCCTCTGTAGTTGCTATTTAACTGTAGCCTCCAAACAAGTTCTGTGCCTCATGGATGAAGAACAGAAACTGTCATCCCTTTGCACAAATGTGGGCCATCTACAGACCCTGGAAACCTATAAGTCTCAGTAGTGTTGTATGCAAAGCCAAGGAAACATTTATGGAACAATAATGACATGGGAAATCTCCAGAATGGACCCAACCCAGTTTGGTTTCATCAGGGCCAAGTCATGCCTACTTAACCTGGTGGACTTCATTAAGAAGGTCATCAAAGCAGTGGAGGAGTACAAAATGATCCACACTGCCTACACGGACTTGTCCAAGGCATTTTACATAGTACTCCACTCAGGCATTGCTGACAAACTCAAGAGGTTTGGTATAAACCCTTATGTCACCCAGTGGATAGCCTGCTGGACACAAGATGTTAGAATTGGGGAGTCAACCTCTACAAAGAGGCCATTCACAAGTGGAGTCCCTCAAGGATTGGTCATGGGACCACTCATTTTTGGCATTTGCTTCTATTAAGTCACTAAAGTGAACACATTTGCAAACAATTACTAATTTGGATCAGTCATAGAATCCCCCACCAACACAAATGTTCTCCAGAACGGGGTGACTCAGACAAATAACTGGTGTCAGAGCAATGAACTAAAACTAAAAACCAAGAAATGCATAGGTGTATCCTTCAGGAAGTTATCCACCCCTGATAACCGTCATATTGACAACACACCCCTAAGAGTTCACCAAGTAGTCACGGACTTAGAGACACACACAAACAGTAATCTAGCCTTCCACCATCATGTGTCTACAAGTAGTGAGGAAATCATTCTATATCGTGCAACTTAAAAACAAAAACAAAAAGTATGTCATCTAGGTCAAATGAGGTCACTGTTCCTTTATATTCGGCATTAATCAGACCTGTAATTGAGAACAATGCCCCCTTTTGTATATACCTAGCCAAGCACATCCATCAACTGGAACGTTCACACAGGTTCCATTCTAAAAGAATACAGGGTGCAAGTACCATGTCCTATGCATACCACCTCAAAGCCCTACTCTATATTCTGTCTCCTACAGGCTGTTGAGGGGAGATCTATGCCTGGCATACAAGCCATTGTCAGATTCCACACTGATAGACCTCCTGCATATCTGCACAGCACCAAAATTACCTGATCTAAAGACTTAAACCATACCTGTGATATAAATAGGGCATGCTGTACAAAGAGGTATACATTCCCAGAGACTACCACTTCTCTGGAACAGGCTCAACATCCATGTGAAGCAGACTTCCTCCTTAACCCAATTCAAGTGTAATCTGGACAACTGGATGATGAACAAGAAATTCATCCTTGGTTTGTCACCTATATCTCTATAATGGACACGGGGAGCCTGTAAATGGTTCATCTCCCAGATCCCTGCTTGTAAACGCTTCATTTCCCAAGCCTCTGCTTACACTTATCTAGTGTACCAGAACTTGTCAGAGATTTGGGATGCATGGATAGGTTTAAAAAGGCTCTTGTGGTTGTTCGCCTAATACACACCTATGAACCTATAAGTAAAACATTCATTTTGCAGGCAGGGAAGCCTCACTATACCCTTCATGTGTGATGTCATACATCCTGTTCATTATAAAAAACATCTGAGACTGCACTAATCCTTCATTGATAAGGGAGGCACAGCAAATCTAGTGGCTTGATTCAGCTCAAACTTCACCCCCACTCCTCCCTGGCTACCCCATGTTAAATCCATACCAGTATACCCCCGCAACTATTATCAGGAATCAGGTTATGGTGGCACTCATTAAAGCCAAAACCACTGCTTCAATGATATCCTCTGGTTGCCTCCTGAATTGTCTAAAACATGACCTATAAGGACCACTTGAGGCACTCTTCATCTACAGCCTAAAAACAGGTTGCATACCAAGGGAATGGTGGACTGCAACTGTCATCCCTGTACATAAGTGCATATCAAATGACCCCCAGGAACTGCAGACCACATCTCTCAACCATACTGAATTCTTCAGTATTTACTGGTTTTGAGGGCAAAATATTGGGGTGCCACAAATTCCTGAGTGGCCTCCTTAATTTCTGAATTTCCCTGTCTTTTTTTTTTTTTTTTTTTTTATTAGCACTTTAAATTTATGGCTGATGTCACCACCAGCCTACAGGGGAGTGTGTGATGATATCAGCTACTGCCTGTTGGACTTGGAGGGAAATAGGGAATATAACAGCAATGGCTGTATATGTTGCATACGTTCTGTAGAGTCCTCCCACATGTCCCAGGCCTCCAGGTAAGAAAGTTGTCATCTATCAGGCCGATAAACTTTATTTTTATTTTATCTGCTGGGCTGGCCAAGTGTGCAAGTTTTATCTGCTGGCCAGGTATGAAGTTAATTTATTTTATCATAAGTCCATTCATTGTTGTGCATTTGTAAGTCTGGCCAAGAACTGTGTGCATTACAAGTCCACTGTTTTGTGCATTTAGTTTATCTGCTGGCATTAACCATTGTTGTGCATCAGTTTATCTGCTCATTAGGTTTGTGTATTTAGTTTATCTGCTAGCAAGCATTATTTAATCATGCCGCCGTTGTTTTGATCTGCTGGCTGCAAGCATTATTTTATGATGCCGCTATAGTGCAGCTGCTAGCCATTCAGTTTATCTGCTCATTAGAATGCCACTCACTCAATTATCTGCAAGCATTACTTTAGTTTTAAAGTCCATTCGTTGTTGTGCATCTGCAGGCCATTTCAGTTTATTTGCTTGTTTATCTCTATTTTAGATGCTCGTCAGCCATTTGTGCATCTGCCGTTCAGTTTATCTGTTCATCAGAATGCCACTCACTCAGTTCTGCTTGCCATGTATTATGTTATCTGCTTATTGCCAAGTATCTGCTGGCCAAGTGTGGGGGGGAGGTAAAAAGTGGTTAGAGGTAAACAGGCTCAAACCCTGTACCTTAGGTACAAGGAGCAAGAGCCTGAATTACTCTTCTCTTTCTCCTTCTCCTTCTTCTTCTTCTCACCACAGCGGATCATCTGTTTCCATTTCTTCTTGTCCTCTGCATCTTGTTCTGTTACACCAACCACCTGCATATCCTCTCTCACCACATCCATAAACCTTATCTTAGGCCTCCCTCTTTTCCTGTTACCTGGCAGCTCCATCCCTAGCATCTTTTTTCCAATATACCCAGCCCCCCTCCTCAGCACAAGTCAAAACCAATGCAATCTCAAACTAATTCACTAAATAATGACAGGAAGACTGAGACTTTAATGGCTAACTTTCAGGAAATGCATGGCAACACAAACATTTTATTTTAGCAACTTTTCTAAGATTGTATAAGCAATGTTTAAATTGTGTCCCTGGTTTTAGGCCTTTGCCCCCTCTCCAATAAATGTTGGCTTTTTCCAGATTTCTTATGCTGCATAGTTTCACAGGGGGAGACAAGTTTAGTGCTGCTTATGTGAAATCTGTTTGTGTTAGTAGCACGACAAGTAGAATACTCGCTTTTGATGCAGAAGGCTGTGGGTTGTACTCCCACAATATATAGATGGATTGCTGATACTGTAATGTGTTGTACATTTAAAGGGGGTGGATGCTGCAGTACTGAGAATGTCCTCTATGGTGGATATACCCAGTAACTATGAACCTGTTATCAGTTTGCCATCCATTCCCTATTGCAATATTAGTAACTTATTTTTTTAACTGAGTAGACAATTTATTTCTCAAGGGCAACAGGTGCTTTATTTGTAGATGAAACAATGAAATATAAAGTTGTTTGCTAGCAGCAATCTCTTCATTAGTTACATATCTCTTTAATTTGGAGTTATTTAGATCACTTTTACTTCTGCAGAGATTGTGCATATTTACTGACACTGGTGGACTGTAGAAATTTGAGTAGACTTTTATGACGGAAATGTTCTGAATTGAGCAGCTTTGCCATAATTGGTTCATGCATTTTGCTTCATTGCTTACTGGAAAATGTTCAAAACAATAAATTTAAAACACACTAACAGGTGTGCTGTATTATACAAGGAATATAATTTAATACAATCAGGGAGGTGTATCAAAGAAAAATTGTATGTTTCCTGTGCAAGGGGCCTATGATTTGAAAACATCCCAAAGGCAATCTTTAGCTGCCACTGCCCAGATGCATTTTCTTTGACTGTGGGTTTCAATGTTGTTTCAATGAATGTGAGTTTACTTTCAAGGGCAGAGACGTTTTAATGCTAAGTCTATTTTCATTGTGAGACTGTATTGCTTTGTTTAGCAGATGTCTATTGGTGTTTGTGCTATAAAATATAAAATAAAAGTTTTAAATGAAATCTAAATAATCATTGTAAAAGTAAAGCAGTATGTACATTACAGTGTTTATGCTAAATGGGGCAAAATAGCCAAGACACTGGAATGGCTGTAGGGGGGAGGGCCATACCTCCAAACCGTACCAAATTACTCGATAATGGGGTGCCATGATTCCTGAGTGGCACCCCTTCATTTCTGACTTTTTCCCAGCTTTTTTTTTTCATTTTTTTGAGCTGACATCGTCACATGCGCAATGAGGTCAGCTACATCAGCCTGTCGGAATTGAGCTTGCCCGGGAAGGATGTACGAATGGTGGAAGGAAACTGGAAACAGTGAGCGGGAAGGATTACTTTTTGAATACTGTCTGAGGAAACATTTATCAGAAACATAATGCTAGCGGGAAGGACTGCTTACAATGTGGAAACATTTATCTGGGGTAATGCAGAGCTGTAGCACGGCCCCGTATACTGCAGAGCCAGAGCTTTTGAGGTATTTGACAACTGCGTAAGTTGCAGAGCTGCTTTTGAGGTATTTGTGAACAGCGCAAGGCCACGAGTAGAGCTTGGTATTTGTGAACGGCAACGGACTGCTTGATTTGAACTATATATTGTGTGTGTGTGTGTGTGTGTGTGTGTGTGTGTGTGTGTGTGTGTGTGTGTGTGTTGTGACAGTGCTAAATAACAGCCACAAGTTTGCCATACAAATCTGCATTTGCAATTTTGAATGTTCCTCCTGTTTTCTCTTTTATAAAATAAACATCTGTTGATTAGAGATATAGAAAAGTAATGGAATGGCAGGGATGTAGCAGTCTTATAGAAGAAATCTGTATGACATGATAAAGCAGCACAGTCATCATGCTTTATGTGAAGTTCTGCAGACAGCTTGCTGTACTCCTGTAGCGGTGATAATGATATACCACACAGGAAGAATGTTTAACATCTGGAGCCCTACTAGAAATACCATATAATTTTGTTCAGGACAGCAGTAATGAACATTATACAAACAGATCAAGGCAGCTCATTTGTGGAAAAAGTAGGATTTACCAAACTGTGGTAATGTTTACATAAGAGGATGAGCCTGAGTGGGTACATTATGCCAAAAGTAGGTAAATCTTTAATTAATCATGAGTGAGCAGTGATTTTTTTTTTTCTAAAACCTTTAGGTCCATTTTGTTCCCTTTTGCATATCCATTAATCTAAAACCTTTAGATCCATTGTGTTCCCCTTTGCAAATCCATTAATTTTCTTACAATGAATTACTTATCTTCATTTAGTTTAAAAACATTCCCACTTTGTCTGCTGCAACTGTGTTATACACCTTTTTATCCTGTATGAGAATCATTTATGTATTTTATCCAGCTTTATCGCATGTTAGATTCAGAAAATGTCTCCAAACACTACTTCCAGATTAAACATTTTGGAGGCCCAGTAAATGCTAGAGGAGTTTATGATTGGTCCTCAAAACCGTGACAAATTTTTAGTGATAAAAATCAAAGGCAAGTAAGCTGGTTAAGTGGTTAGTGGCAAAAAGTAGAAGAAACAAAGTCACTTATCTACAAACACAAAACCTTTTTAATATAAAAACAACAAAGCTTTCAGACATAAAAGTCTTGATGAAACACTGATGAAGGAATTTTATGTCTGAAAGCTTTGTTGTTTTTATATTAAAACGTTTTTGTGTTTGTGGATAAGTGACGTTTCTTTTACAAATTATTAGTGCTTGGGGAAATTTTATGTTAATTCTGAAATTTTGGTATGTTGAATAATTCATTTTACTTTGATGTACAGAGTTAGTTTGCTGTAAAAGGTATTAAGTTTTAGAATCTACTGTTTGTTGGCTTGAACTATAGATTAATTGCCACACTAATTATAAAGGGCGTCAAACTTATGATATTACAAGCATACAAATAAAAATATTAATGTCTTATATATAACTGTATAAATCACTGATTACAGACATGTATCTATAACTATATTTACATGTGCCAAATTAACCATGGTGCTGCATGTCTATTCAATAACTTCCTGGCTAAATCACTATTCCTTCAATCTGATTTGTCCATAATTTGTATTATATTATCTATAGTTGGAATTTGATTAATCTTCTGTTACTGTTGTACAATACTGCTTGAACAGCACACCCCCCTCAAAAAAAACCTCTTCAATTATTTCTATCTTTCTACACAGCATCTCATTCATCAGCTAAGGTAGTACCACCTTTAACCACCTTACCTTACACAGAAACAAATAAATATGCTGCAAGTTCCCAGATTTCTAGCATTCTGGATTGACATTTGGGAATGTCTTCATAGGTTCATAGGTACGTACTAGGCTATCTGCCCTAGGGCATTTATAAGCCTAGCCAGAATGTTGGTTTTCACCTCCCTTTTAGACTAGATTCCTGAGCCTCTGTCCAGCAGGGCCATAGAAGTGATCCCAAGAGTAAATTTATGATTACCCATCCACTCGTCAAGATTTCTCTTGAAGAGGATCAGTGAGGGGCTCTGTCTAACATGGACTGGGATTCTATTACAGAGCGAGGGAAGCCTTTGGGATAAGAATCTATCCCTCCAGCATGTCCTGTTTATTGTTGTGCTAAGGTTTAAATCCCTGGAGCATGTAGTTCTTTCTAATGGAACTGGTTTTCTTGAGGTGGAGCATGTCCAACAGTTCCGGGTTAGACATGGCCTTGAATGTCAGGCAGAGGTCACCTCTGAGTAGGCGGTAAGCAAATGAGTAGAGGTCGAGCTGCATAGGGCATCTGTTTGAGGCCCACGATCCTCTTGGTGAGGTATTTTTGCGGTCTCTCCAGTTGTTGCAGGTGTCGTGTAAGGTACATCCCAAATGGGGCATTGCACTCAATTATGGGCCTGATGAGCGATGAGTACAGGGGCACAATGACCTCTCGATCTAGATGTGAACCCTTTTGTGATTAGGTGAGCTATATAGAAGGTTTTTCTAACCACTTTGGCAATGTGATTGTCAAAGGAGAGGCTACTATCTACTTGGGTCCCCAGATCCCTAATTACTTCTTCGGTATATAGTGGATTCCCTCCTATGTGGTAGTTTGTGGGCACTTTGTTTTTCCCAAAGGAGATAACTATGCACTTTTTGGCATTTAGCTTGAGGCCATGGTTCTGACACTAGGTATCCGTCTCCGTAAGGCCCTTCTGGAGGATGCTTGTGTCAGCTGGAGAATCTATTATGGCTCACAGTTTGCAATCGTCTGCGAACTTGGTAAGCCACAGTCCTCCCATGTTTGCCTGTACCTCAGAGAAGTAAATACTGAACAAGAGAGGTCCTAGGACTGAGCCCTGTGGGACGCCACTTGTAACCGGTTTAGAGTCGGACATGGCACCCGCGACTCTGACCATGTGAGTTCTATCCCTGAGCCAGTTTGCAACCCATCTTGTGACATATGGGTTAATATTTAAGCTAGTAAGCTTATTTATGATCCCAGAGTGGGGTACTGTGTTGCAGGCCTTTGCAAGGTCCAGGTAGGCTGTGTGGACTACTTTTCCCTCATCTATGGCTTTGGTAACTGTTTTGCAGAAGTCAATTAGGTTTAAGAGGCAAGATCTGCCTTTAACAAAGCCAAATTGGGTAGGGTCCAGTGTTTGGAGGTTCCCAATGTCTTTGTTTATGAAATCCATGATGAAGTGCTCCATAGCCTTGCAGACCAGGCTAGTCAGGCTTATAGGGCGATAGTTCCCAGGATCCATTGTGGCACCACCTTTGTGAAGCGGGATCACTGTTGCTGTACGCCATTCTTTGGGTACATAACCTGTGGTAAGGCCGAGTTGGAACAGTGAATTTATGTGAGGGTTTAGTTCATTTTGGAGCTTGTGTAAGACACAGCCCGGGATACCATCTGGTCACACTGATGCTGTATTTATTACTTTGGAGGGGGCAGCTTTCACCTGTGTGTCTGTGATGTCTGGGGGATTGCATTCTTTTGGGATAGACACTGGCTCTTTTGGGGGGAAGGGGGGAAGGTTTGCACTGAACCTGTCCGCCAGGATGTTGGCAATGTCAGTGGGTTCAGTGTATTTTGTGCCATTTTGCACCAGCTCAGAGCATATCTGTGAGTTGCCACCCAGATTCTTGACGTAGCTAAAGAATGCCTTGTGATTATCTTTATAGAGTCTTTGGCAATTTTTCTTTCAAAGCTAGCCTTTGATGATTTTATGAGGGATCAAAGTTTCTTGCTAGTACTGATCAGGGATGCCTTCCCTTTTTGGGATTTTGCCTTTTCATGTAATAGTTTCCTCCTTCTGTTGTATAGCTTATTTATGGCCGGGGTCCACCAGACTGGTCTCCTGTTTTTGGAGGAGTGAGTCTTGGTTTTACTTGGGATGGCACGATCCATGCATTCCTGTAGGTGCTCATAGAGTGCAATTGTAAAGGATTCTGCGGTTTGGGTAGCATTTTCCATTTACCCAGGGGCTTTGAAACTTTCCACCTCAGTCTTGAGAAGTGTGAAGTTTGCTTCTGAGAAATTTTTCACAGTGGTTTCCTTGGCTTAGGTTGGGGTCAGGATGTGGGTGCCCATTGTGATTAGTTTATGGTCTGATCTTACCAACAAGGGGTTTACCTCTGAGTGTGGAACATTTAGCCCTCATGTTGGTGATGACCAAGTCCAGTATGTTGTCCCCTCTTGTGGGAGTGGTGACCACATGTTCCAAGGCATTTGAGTTTATAAACACAAGGAACCATTGGGCAAAAGAGTTGGGACTTGAGTAGTTTTCCCAGTCAATGTTTGGGTAGTTGAAGTCCCCCAATATCATGGTGTTTTGGTGAGACCTTCATATTTTCCAATGTTCTCAGGAATGCCGAGTGGGGGTCCTGAGTCAGGGTGGGTGATCTTTAGCAGGCTACAAACTGAAAAGCAGTTTTACCTACTGTTAGTTGCACATGGATGGTCTCCGCTGCCTCGTGCAGTGCCACTAACCTGGAGGTGTGGGTATCCTTGATGAAGATGGATACTCCCATGCCTTTAGTATTTCGGTCCGAGTTCTGGGGCAGAAAAGAATGGTACGAGTTAAATCCTGGTAATGCTGGGGTGCTCTCTGGAGCCTTGAACCAGGTTTCTGTTACTGCACAGATATCGATTTTCTCCATACTGAGGAGTGCCTTGAGTGTGCGCATCTTGAGGTTTAGACTTCTGGCGTTGAGTAGCATTACCCTTAGTTTTTTTTTCTAGTATGGTCTATGGAGGTGGTTTGGTCTTTTGAACCTTGCCTAAAAAAGGCACTATGGGGGTGGCAAGAGCCTTAACCAGTATTCAAAAGCCTAAGGGTGACAGGTGCAAGCCGTCCCTGGCGAAGCAACGTGGCTTGTTGCGCATGTCATCCCAGGCTGACAGACAATGGATCCCCTTAGAATGACACCAATAGGTTAGCCAATTGTTAAAATTGATTATTTTGTCTTTATACTGTGGCATCATTCTTTGTGAGGGTAAGATGCTACTCAGGGTCATACCGGCCTGGGCTACATGATCAGAGAGCTCCTCTATGTCTCTTTTCATGTAGTCCAGGGAGGTACGTCTCAGGTAATTCACACCAACAGCCCATGTTTGAAGAGTTTAAAAAATTCCACAAAAATATTCCAAATCTCCTGGGGTTTGTTGCATGTGGTAGTGAATGGCAAGCTAATTGCCATATAGCATCAGTTCTCCTTATATATGACATTGTACCCCAATCCTGTTTTAAGCTTACCCTGGATTTCTGAGGTAATGAGTCATTAAGACCTTACATGCACACCTAAACAGACTTCTCTCACAGAGTATCTCCAATGCTTCTGTTATGAATAATATCAGCCACAGAGGTATTGTTCCCACATTCCAAAGACATGCAATAGGTGGATTGACACTATATTGGCCAGAGGATTTTGTGTGTGTGTGAAAATGCCCCAGGTGAATACACCTGGTAGCTAGAGAGGTACTCAGGCTCAAACCATGTACCTACCTTGGGTACAGGTAAAAAGAGCCTAAAGTCCCTAGCCACCACCACTTGTGAACTTATGCCTCATATTTTTGTTCTGTTCCTCATAATCTCTGTGGTTCAGGATTTTTGTGGCAAATCCTTGAAGGATTGAATTCACTACATTACAGGCATTTGAATTTCAGACTTCATATTCTTCAGAAAATAAATGGTAACACAAAACCTCTTATTCTAGCAATTTTGTAAGTTTATAAGATCAGTATTTGAAATTTGTCCCTATTTTGGAGCTGTATTCCCCCATTATTGGCCTTGTCCAGGTTTTTTCTGCTAAGACGATGAGAGCTATGGTGTGAAGTGAGAATTTAATTCACTAAATGATAGCAATTTAAGTTTCAGTCTTCCTATCTTTCAGGAAACTGCTGATTTGGCATAGTGGTATGTTGCTCTGACTGTAGTGCACAGGGTCCTGGCTGGGTTCAAGACATGACAGTGAAATGCATGGTGGTAATATAACATTTTAATTCTAGCAACTTTCCAAAATTATGCAAGCAATGTTTAAAATGTGTCCCTGGTTTTTGGCCTTTTGCCCCCCCCCCCCCAAAAAAAAAAAAAAAAACAGAAATTGAAAATAAGTGTGAAGCTGTGCAGGATGCCTATGACTTACACTACTGTCATTTTATATATATATATATATATATATATATATATATATATATATACACACACACACACATATACACATATATATATATATATATATATATATATATATATATATATATATATATATATATATACATACACACACACACACACACACATATATATATATATATATATATATATATATATATATATATATATATATATATATATGTATACACACACACACACATATATATATTGTGTGTGTGTGGAAGTAGACTTTTATGATGGAAATGTTCTGAATGGGGCAGTTTTGTTATTATTGGTTCATGCATTTTCTTTGGATGCGGTGTGGGTTTCAATGCTGTTTCAATGAATGTGAGCTTCAAGGGCAGAGAAGTTTTAATGCTAAGTCTATTTTCATTGTGTGACAGTATTGCTTTGTTTACCAGATGTCTATTAGTGTTTGTGCATTGTGCTATAAAATGTAAAAATAAAATCCAAATAATCATTGTAGAAGTAAAGCAGTATGCACATATTCGTGTTTATGGTAAATGGGATGAAATAGCCAGGTAATGGGACACTGGAATGGCTGCAGGGAGACTCTCTTTCCATATTTTAGTTGTCTTTTCTTCACTTTGCATTTGAAAGTTGGTAACCCATAATTCCATTGGAGTGGGTGGGGTTACATAATTATGTATGGACATTTTGTTAATCAGATTTGTACCGATTTTTCATGGGCCTTGTCCAGATTCTTGATCTTTCCAGGTTTGAGATATGGGGAAGGCTTTGTATGGGGGGGGAGGGCGCATTCACCCATCATTTTGTGAGGGTGGAAGGGTGGCAAACTCAGGCAGCCCTGGGCAGCACAAACTCGAGCAATGCCACTGATCAGTAGGCCATGGAAAATGACTTTTGGAGGACCTAGTTTGTTTGTCTTTTTGGCTTTTCCCAGTTAGGGGTCGCCACAGCTGAACTCTGGTCTGCTAATGATTGGTAGTAGATTTTTGTGGTGCTGACTTGCGAGCCCGACGCCCAACCTTCAGTGAAGACATGTCCATTCACACGTCTTTCGAACGCCGCTCGACCGCTTGGAGGACATGCAGACTCCACACAAAAGGCACTCCAGCCAGGAATCGAACAGAAGAACCTCTTGCTGTGAGGCAACAAAGCTACCGCTGCACCACTGCGGCTTTATAAACTATAATATTCTTTGGCTAAGATTAGAATATTACCTGTCATTAAATGCCATACCTTTACCACAAAACCCACATACTGCAAGTCACCAAAAACAAAATCCCGAGGTTCATCTTCTCCCTTCCCAGTCAACATCATTGCTACACATTTAAAAAAAAATTGTTACCATTTACAACAGGGTCTGCAGGCCATATTTTGGTTGTCTGTTTTTCAGTTTGGGTTTGAAAGCTGGTATCCCCAATTCCATTTGAGTGGGTGGGGTCACATAATTATGTATGCAAATTTTATGTTAATCAGAACACAGATTTGTACCTATTTTTCACTGGTCTTCTTTGTCCACATTTATAAGGTTCACAGGTTGAGAGGTATACTGCAGACCCATGAGCCTGATAAGTCTAATAAGCAAAGCAATGGAACAAATTATCATGGAAATGGTTAACAAGGTCATTGGCAATCTACAGACATTGGACCCATCCCAGCTTGGCTTTCTTAAGGGAAGGTCTTGCCTACTGAACCTAGATAATTTCCTGAAGAAGGTCACCAAGGCAATGGCAATGAGGGTAAAACAGTGCATATCACAACTTAGCCGAGGCATTTAACACAATACCTCACTTGGGCATTGTTGATAAGTGAGATTTGCCAGAGATGGCTTTCACCTGTCACCACTGGGTTTCTGGATCCTGGCCAAGGCTCTCGCCTCCCCCATTGTGCCTTTTTCAGGCAATGTCCCAAAGACAAACCTTCCAACATAAAATATCTGTCTAAAAGCAAATTGAAGGTTATGTTGCTTAACGCTAAGAGCCTTAACCTGAAAATGGACTCAATGGAGGCCCTCCTTGCACTGGAAGATGCTAATGTCTGTGCGGTCGCAGAAACCTGGTTCAGGGCTGTGGAGAGCACCCCTGCCTTAGCAGGCTATACCTCATTCCACACATTCCGACCCAAAAATGAGGTCAGGAAGACCAAGGGTGGTGGAGTCTATATCTTTAATAAGGACAGGCACACCTCCAGACTGGTTTGCCAGCATTACACAATGGAGTTACTGCAGGTTCAGCTGACAGTTGGCAAGACACCCATACAAGTTACAGCTAGCTATAGACCCCCCCTCCATGACTCAGGACACCCACTCCTCTTACCTGGATCTACTTGACTCCATCAAGGTACCCCCTAACACCCTGATCCTTGGTGACTTCAACTACCCCACCAGAGACTGGGTAAACTATTCTTGCACTAATGTCCTCTCTCAATAATTCCTTGACTTCATCAATTCTAAAACACTAGACCAGGTCATCTCATCCCCCACAAGGGGAGAAAACATTCTGGACATGGTTCTCATCAACATAGGTGACCGCTGTACCACTCCCATAGTATGTTCTTTCATCGGATTGTCTCATTCAAAGTTTCTATTTCACCCAATCCCCTGCCCCCAGCCGTAATCAAGCTAAAAAACTTCTCAAAAGCTGACTACAACCTCCTAAAGGAGGGTATCTGTAGCTTTACACCACCGCCTCCCTCAGAAGATGCAGACAAATATGCTAAACAGCACACCAATGCAGTATACAAGCACCTGGATAACTGGATGGACTCAGCCATACCCAATACAAGTAAAACCTGCTCCTCAAGGAAACACAAAACTGTTTGTTGGACATCTTCTATCAATAGGTTTTACAACAAAAGGAAGAAACTGTTGTCCAAGGGTAAAAAGGAACAAACTCCAAAAATTCCCTCCTTAGCCTCAACAAGCAAATTAGATCACTACTGAAAACCTCCAAGGCCAATTGCGAATTGAAACTAGCTTCCACAACAAAGGGAAACCATAAAGTCTTCTCCAGCTATGTCAGGAACCTCCATGGCAATGCCCAGGTTTGTTCCGAATTAGTACTTAACAGTTTCACTACACTGATCCTGTTGACTTAGCCAACCTGCTAGCAGATAGGTTCAGTGCAAACTTCACCCCCCTGTCCCCCCCAAATTCCCTTTTGACATCCCCAATACTTGTCTTGTATCTCACATCTCCATAGATCGTGTTACAGGCCCTATCCAAGGTAAAGAACACAGCTTCCATGGGACCTGATAGTATCCCATGATGTATTCTGCACAATCTCCAGCAAGAACTGGCTTCGCCATTGATCCCTATTCAACCACAGCCTAAGTACAGGCTTCATTCCAGCAGAGTAGAGAACTGCCACTGTCATCCCCTTGCACAAAGGTGGTGCCACTACTGACCCAGGAAACTATCACCCCTTTAGATTTACAAGTTTGATCTGTAATGCAATGGAGCGTATTATTATGGATCTCATAAACAAGAACAAAGGCGATCTCCAAGCACTTGACCCCACCCAGTTTGGATTTGCCAAGGGCAGATCTTGCCTGTTCAACCTGGTTGACTTCTTTGAGACGGTCACCAAGGCTTTGGATGAGGGGAAAGTCAATACATACAGCTTACCTTGACTTGAACAAGGCCTTTGACAGAATTCCCCACTCGGGCATCATTGAAAAGCTAACAGAATTTGGTGTAAATCCCTATCTCATCAGATGGGTGGCCGTCTGGCTCACTGACAGGACCCTCAAAGTCAAAATAGGTGCCTCCACCTCCGATAGCAGACCTGTCACTAGTGGAGTTCCCCAGGGATCTGCCCTGGGACCCCCACAGTTTGGCATCTATTTCTCAGAGGTCCAGGCAAAGACAAAAGGCCTGTGACTGACCAGGTTTGTGGACAACTGTAAGTTGTGTGCTGTCATTGACTCCCCAGATGATGTTAACATACTGCAACAGGGTCTCAGAGCAACTAATGACTACTGCCAAAGTCATGGCCTCAAGCTAAATGCAAAAAAGTGCACCATCATACCATTCTGCAAAAACATGAACCCTACTGATTACCACATCAACGACAATCCCCTAAGCACACAACCTGTGATGAGAGACCTTGGCACTCAGATTGATAACAACCTCACATTCCACCATCATGTAGCGGCAGTGGTCAGAAAAGCCTTTTACTTGGTTCATGTCATAAATAAAGAGATTGTATCCAGAAAAAAGGAGGTTAGTACCTCTCTATACTCCTCCCTCATTAGATCAACAACTAAGTATAATGCCCCGTTTGGGATGTACCTCTCCAAACATCTGCACGAACTGGAAAGGCCACTGAAATATCTCACAAAGAGAATCCATGGCCTCCAACACCTGTCCTATGCAGACAGGCTAAATCACTATCACTCCGCTCACTATCAGACAGATTGATCAGGGGTGATCTGTGTCTTTCCTACAAGGCAATCTTGGACCTTGCCCTACTAGAGATGTTCCATATCTGTATGTCTAACTCCTCCCGCACTACCCACTCAAAAGGCCTGAATCTAATATGCAACATGAACAAAACCCGCTGGAGAGACAGGTTTGTCTCCCAGAGGCTGCCCCGTCTCCGAAATAGACTTCCCATACATGTCAAACAGAGCATCTCGCTGACCCTCTTCAAGTGCAACCTTGATGACTGGATGGGAAACCACAAATTTCTCCCAGGGGTTCCGCCTGTGTCCCTCAATGACAGGGATGACAGGTGCTGACTGAGGTTTCTTTTTGGGAATAAACTCTTGGCTGGGCTTGTAAGAACCACAGGGCCATTAGCCTAGTAACCTACTATGATCCTATGAACTCTACAAACTAATCATACCTCCCTACTAACTCACATGATTGCTGGCTGGCTCACTGATAGGACCCAAGAAGTCAGGATTGGTGAAACCACCTCCACCAAGAGACCAGTCAACAGTGGAGTACCCCAGGGCTCAGTGCTGGGTGTGCTCCTGTTTGGTATCTACTTCCTAGTAGTCATGGCCAATGTCAAAGGCCTTTGGCTCACCAAATTTGCAGACAACTGTAAACTTGGAGCAGTCATAAAATCACACCATGACAAAACATCTTGCAAGAGGGTCTAACAGACAAATGACTGGTGCCAAAGCCACTGTTTAAAGCTCAACATCAAGAAACACACTATAATTCCCTGTGGAAAACTGTCTACCCATTTTAATTGCTCCATCAATAAAACCCCTCTAAGAGTCTATCAGGAAGTCATGGATCTCGGAACAAATGTAGACAGTAATCTAGTCTTTGACCAACATATAGCAAAGATACTAAGAAAATCTTTCTTTGTTACCCAACCTATTGTTAAGGGTATGGTGTCCTGGTCCAAAAATATTATAGCACCATGCTACGCAGCCCTTATCAGACCCATCAATGGGTACAATGCCCCCTTTGACGTGTACGTAACTAGACACTTGCAACAGTTGGAAAGTCCACAAAGATTCCTGATCAAGAGAATCTAGGGCATGAATACCCTTGTCCTACACAGATTGCCTAAAGGTCCTGTCTCCTTAGTCTGTATCTTACAGGCTCCTGAGAGGAGATCTATGCCTGGCTTATAAGGCATCCTTAGAAGCAGCCCTAATGAGTCTTTCATACATCCAGAAAACAAACTGTACTAGAACCACTAGATTCAAGGATTTGAACTTCATTTATGACACAAATAGACATGCTGGAGGGACAGATCTGTGACACAAAGGATCCCCATGTTATGGAAGAGGCTCCCCATTCATGTGAAGCAGAGTTCATCCCTGACCCTTTTCAAATAAAACTTTGACCATTGGATGGGAAATCAAAAATTCTTCCCTGGTCTGGTTCACATGTCTCTGATGGATAGAGGTTGTCAGTAAGTATAATGCTCCTTAACACTCGCCCCACTAGTCTCTTAGCTACTGCCTTAGTAACATACTCCTCATTCCTAAAAGATCCCAAAGATACTCAGGGACAAAACTGGGTTGGGGTGTACACCTAGGTTTATAAAGGCCCTAGTGATCACTAGCCTTGTAACAACCTATGAACTAATACCAAAGCCTTCCAAGTTTACACAAGAGCATAATTCTCAGTCATTGCCCAGTCACCAGCATGCACACCTGTTATGTATAACCAGCATGCACACCTGTTATGTATAACTCCCTTTGGACAGACAGACACACGCACATTAACTGATGAGGCCAAAATATTGATGCTTAGAAATCAACTCTGTTACCTGGAAATTCAACTAGGGCTACAGTGGTGTTAGAGTAGTAGATATGACACACTTTATGGAAGGTATGCAAAGCAAATGTATGACATGGGTGGTGATCTCAAAAGTTTAGTTTAAGGAAAAAAAGACATCCTGACCCACGACCTGCTCTCTCATCTTCGAAATGCCTGTCCTCCCCACAAACAGGCAAACAATGCATAAATGGAAACAAAAAAACTACCAGCATTTGGGAAAAGGGAGTGAGATGGCAAGACAATAAAGTTCAGGGTAACACAATTATTTATAATTCCTTGCATAATCATCAGCTGTACTCATGTGCAGTTATATCCACAGCTACACATTCTTTATCAAATTCAAAACATGCCTCACCTCCTACAACACCATACCCTACTTCTCATACATTGAAATTATAATCCACTCAGTGTGATGCATTTGCAGAATGGGAATCTCTCAGTCTTCCATATGCATAATGAACTTCTGTCTCCACTGGCCCATTAAAAGCTGAATGGGAACATTTACACCTTTTTTCTTCTGTCCCATCAAGCTGAATGGGAACCTTTTCACCCCATCTCACACCTTCTGTGAATTTCTTTTTGACACTCAAAAAGTTTTTTTTTAACCAAAGCTTTAAGTAATTAATGAACCATAACACACACTTAATAATGATGAAACCAAGCTTATAATAATTAAAAATTGGCACACTATAGCTTTCCTCATCATACAGTGAAACACTACTGTACATGCACTTTTACTGACACCAAAAGAAACATTTCCCCCGTGACCCTTTCAGTAGTTCGTCCATATCTGTACAAGTACTTCACTAACACCAAATCAAACTTTCCCCCCCTGTAATCCTTTTACTACTTTTCCATGTATGCCCAAGCACTTCTCTGACACCAAATGGAACATTTCTCCCAAAGACAACTTCAGTAGTTTGTCCATGTCGGCCCAAGCACTTCACTGACATCAAATGAAACATTTCCCCTAACGATCCCTTTAGCTAATAGGTCAAGTATGCAAATCTCTCAACTGCTGCTGCCACTGCTGGATCAATCTTAACAAAGTCATGGATCACAGCATGCATGCTAACCAAAAACTTGTTCAATCAACTTTGCAATTTCTATCTTGAGCCAAGAGGTCACACACACACAGACACACACAGACACTTTTTATGTTTATTATTATTATTATTTTTTTGCTTTTACACACACTAACAAAAGTTTGTCTGAATGTAGGTATACTGGCCTCCGGAACATTTCAGCAGCATAAGGGAGATACCATAGGCGAATCCCAGACAGCTGACATTCAAATTCTCTTGCATTTCCTGGCAGCAATGTGCACAAGGTGAATGATTACATCCACTTCCCAGCAACAGTCATGGTTTAAAGAACTGCCATGCAACAATTATGTGCTACAGCCAATTTCACCTGCTCCTCAAGTAAACACAAGCCTGTCTGGTGGACATCCTCCATCAACAGGCTTTACAACAAAAGGAAGAAACTGTTGTCCACGGGTGAAAAGGAACAAATTCCGAATCGAAAAATCTCCCTCCTCTGCCTCATCAAGCAAATTAGATCACTAGTGAAAAACTCCAAAGCCAATTCTGAGTTGAAACTAGCCTCCGTAACAAAGGGAAACCACATATTCTTCTTCAGTTACATTAGGAACCTCTATGGCAAATCCCAACTTTGTTCCAAATTAGTATTTAATGGTAACACTTACACTGATCCTGCCGACTTAGGTTCAGTGCAAACATCATCCCCTTATTGCCCCCAAAGGCCCAGCCGACATTCTTGATACTTGCCCCACACCTCACATCTCCGTAGATCAAGTGTTAAAGGCCCTATCCAAGGCAAAGAGCACAGCTTTCATGGGACCTGATAATGTCCCAGGTTGTATTCTACACCATCTTCAGCAAGAACTAGCTTTGCCATTGAGCACCCAATTCAACCACAGCCTAATTACAGGCTTCATTCCAGCAGAGTGGAGAACCACCATTGTCATCCCCTTGCACATAGGTGGTGTCACTACTGACCCGGGAAACTATCACCCCATTAGATTTACACGTCTGATCTGTAAAGCCAAGCAGCGTATTATAGATCTCATAAGTAAGGACATAGGCAATCTCCAAACACTCAAACCCACCAAATTCGGATTTGCCAGGGGCAGATCTTGCCTACTGAACCTAGTTGACTTCTTTGAGGGAAAGTCAGTACATACAGCTTACCTTGACCTGGCCAAGGCCTTGGACACAATCCCCCACTCGGGCATCATCGAAAAGCTAACACAACTTGGTGTTAATCCCTACCTCGTCAGACAGGTGACCAACTGGCTCACAGATAGGACCCACAAGGTCAAAATAGGCACCACCACCTCTGAAAGCAGACCTGTCACTAGTGGTGTTCCCCAGGGATCTGTCCTTGGACCCCTACTGTTTGGCATCTACTTCTCAGAGGTCCAGGCAAAGACAAAGGGCCTGTGGATGACCAGGTTTGTGGATGACTGCAAGTTGGGTGCTGTCACTGACTCCCCAGATGATGTTAACATACTGCAAGAGGGTCTCTCAGCTACAAATAACTGGTGCCAAAGTCATGGCCTTAAGTTAAACACAAAAAAATGTATTATCATGCCATTCATCAAAAACATGGCTTCTACTGATTACCACATCAATGGCAACCCCTTAATCACACAACCCGTGTTGAGAGACCTGTGTACAGAGGCTGGCAACAATCTCACATTCGACCATCACATAGTGGCAGTGGTCAGAAAAGCCTTTTACTTGGTACATCTTATAAAGTAAAGCGATTGCATTCAGAAAAAAGGAGGTTATTACCTCTCTGTACTCCTCCCTCATTAGACCTTTAACTGAGTATAACACCCTGTTTGGTATGTACCTCTCCAAACACCTGCACCAACTGGAAAGGCCACAGAAATACCTCACAAAGAGAATCCATGGTCTTCCAACACCTGTCCTATGTGGACAGGCTCAAATCACTATCACTTTACTCTGTATCATACAGACTGCTCAGAGGTGATCTGTGTCTCGTCTACAAAGCACTATCGGACCGTGCCCTACTACAGATGAACTCCTCACACATTACCTGCTCAATAGGCCTAAATCTAATATGTGACATCAACACAACCTGCTGGAGAGACAGGTTTGTCTCTCAGAGACTGTCCCATCTCTGGAATAGACTTCCCATACACGTCAAACAGAGTACCTCAATGACCCTCTTCAAGAGCAACCTTGATGAGTGGATGGGAAACCACACATTTATCCCTTTGTCCCTCACTGACAAGGGTAACAGATGCTGACTGAGATTTCTTTTTTGGGATAAACCCTTGGCTAGGCTTGTAAGGGCCCTAAGGCCATTAGCCTGGTAACCTCCTATAATCCTCGGTACAACAGACTGCAACCACTTTCCATTTAAAACAACTGCTGTTTCTGATGGAGAACTGTACATCAAAATAAAGGGGTGTCAGGTGGTGTGCTCACCAGATCCCTCATTACTAATATCATAGTGATACTCTGGTAGTGTCCATGATGCTGCAATATGAAGGGAAAGTGGTCTGCGGGCTGCTTTCCAACATGGTGAAATACCCAAGGGACTAGTCAGTAAATACAGGACCACAGCATCAGAATCCACTTCTGTCAACATTAGGCATGAGGACAACATATATCCTGCTGGTATGATCTGAAGCCAGTAACACTGTTAGCTCATCTGGGGAAGCAAGGGTGGCAGTCTGTGGGCTGTACTGAGGTTCATGCCGGAGTAACATCACTGACAGGTCTCACTGGATCTATTGTGAATGCTCAAAGCATTGTTCATGTTTGGAAGGTCTGGTCACACTTCATTCCTCCAGACAGTATTGCCCGTCCATCTAAGAAGACTGAAATCATGCTGGGGAGGAACCTCAAGTATAATTTCATTCACTGTGTGTGACAAATTGTCTTCTACTTCTGACTGACATCTGGAAGACAGTGTGATATGCAAATGTTATACTTTATATGAAGGTTCACATATTGAAATGATGATGTTACAAGCATTTGTCAATTGACTATCTCACCTCTCATGTACAATGCAAAGCTGTGCTAAACAATCAGTTTCATTTGTATTATTGTTACGGACAGATAATCAGAATAAATGTGAAAAAACGTCTGAATATATAAGAAGTAACATCATCACATGTACAATACATTAAAAAGTTGCACAGGTCATACATGGAATTTGAACTCATGGCAGTGGATATCATAACAAGTAGGGGACAACCACACAACTTATGTGCTATAGTAATGGTGTTCCACAGTTACATGCACATCTAAACAGAATGAGCATGCGTACACCAAGAATGTCAGATGCCGGTCATATACAACCACAGTCAGTGAAACACATCATAACAAATGTTAGTCCCATAAGATGATATGCAGCACACATAATGGAAGTTATACAGAAACTGTGCAGTAAAAAAAGTCAGCATATTAAAACAAACTGTTAAGCACTTTTGGCAACATATCAACGCAATAGATAGTGCATGTGGTGTGATAGAAACAACATGAGGACGGTTCACTAACAACTACTACAATATTACTAAGTATCAGAAAGTATCTGTAAATTAGTCAGTGAAAATACAACTTAAGAAAATCCACAGAAGTCATTGGTTTCCAATAAACATGCCACAGATATTACTGCAGGTTAGTCAGAAATAACACTACAGATTTATTTTCATTCTGTCCATGTCTACAGCTTGCCGAGACTGTTTCCTTTTTATCCACAGGTTATTACTGCATATGGGTAAAATCTCCTTGTCAGTGGTTGTCTTTTACCCACCTCTGTATGTTGTTGTTATCTTTCGGCTTTTCCCGGTTAGGGGTCGCCACAGCGGAACTCTGGTCCGCTAATAATTGGTAGTTGATTTTTACGTGTCGAGTTACCAGCCCTGATGCACAACCTTCAACGAAGGTATGCCCATTCACGCATGTCTCCACACAGAAGACACTCTAGCTGAGAATCGAACCAGACAGCGTCTTACTGTGAGGCGACAACGCTACCGCAGCAACACCACCACCGCGGGTTTTACCCACCTCTGTATGTATACTGGTGAATTCTATTCCCCTCATTTATGTCACACACATTATAATGCAGACAATTTTTCAAAAATAAGGACTGACAACATGTGTAAGTTGATTTACACAGATTAATGATAACATAGGGATATGATAATGGCAAGCTATTCCGTCCAGCAGGTACAGGTTACCTTTGGAGCTAGCTGTATATCAGCTGTACCTTAAAGTGAGTTTAAGAGAAAGAAGGGTAGAAATCGAATGCCATCATGGAAGTATCGAGTAGAGAAAACTGTAAAGCAATTTAGATAAGAAGTGTCACTGATAGAGTATAAAAGAGGGAATAGTTCAACAAAAATACTCAGAAAGATAGATATGATAAAAGCAATGTGGATTGTCAGAACAGGTTGCCATGCACTGTCACACATAATAAACTAAAAATATCAACATGTGCTGAAAAACGAAGACGATATGCAGGTAAATATAAAGAAAAAGTACAAAATAAACAATTTATTGATGACCCAAAAAAGGTTTTATAGGAGAATTGGGAAACAAGTTAAAGGAACTGAAACACCACCAACATTCTGGAGAAATATCTATGGAGATGCTGAGCAATATAACAAACATGCTAAATGGATGGAAGTAAAAGAAAGAATAAGAAGTTCAAGTATACAGAATATTAAATGGGACAAAGTAATGGCCAGAGAGACTAAACAAAGTTAAGAAAAGTTCCTATTCGGAAAACTCTAGGCCCAGATGCAGTACCTTACTTATGGTCAAAAGTGTTAACATCTTTACATGAAGATTTAGCCATGAGTAAGATCTATTTATATGAGCACCCTGAAAAGACGCCAGACTGGTTAATAACAGGAAAAACAATACTCCAAGTAAAGAATGCACCTTCCAGCTGTCGTAAAAACTATACACCAATAGCTTGCCTTTCAACGACGTATAGAGTGTACAATGGAATTGAGGCTGGCAAGAGTTGACAGTAATTTAGAAGAAAACTCAATCACTACAATAGAAAAAAAGGGTTATAAAAGAAAGTCATATGGAATAATGCATCATTTGCTGTTAAGTAAATTCATAATGGAGAACTGTAAAAAGGGGAAGAATCTCTAGGGCTATTAGCTTAGTAACCTCATATGAATCAGTACACACATCTAATATGTATACCCATACACACACAGACACACACACCTTAAAATTCCACTCAGGGTATGCAAACATCATGGGGCCACAATACTGTTGTTTAGCTTAGCAAAGGTGGGGTCTTAATGTGCCAAGGAAGGGCAGTGATCCCTGGAAATGTAGTATGAGCAAAATCAGCACTTCTATCTCCATAACCTGTTCTGCTATCTCAGACTCCTTACATTCCAAATGTCTTCACCACAAACCCATGTTAATGCACATCATTATTACTCCTCCTTCCAACATGTTTCTTCATGTAGTCAGTATCATTTGAACTGTTGCAACCTCTTTTGATTCAATGCCGGTGTCCTACCTTCTTTGAGAGTCATGCCTGAGTGTTGGAGGTCTTCTCTCACATAATCCATCCATCTCTTTGCTGGATGTCCTCATTTCCTCTTCCCTGTTTCTTTCAAAACCTCATCACCAAATTGTCTTCTGTTTTCCTCAACATGTGTCTGAAACAATGTGCAATCTGTTTGTTTTGACCTTTTTTGCAATTGAAGCTAATTTGGCTTCTGCAATGTCATCATTTTATTCATGTGTCCCACAGTGTCCATCCAACTACCATCTAAGTCACTTCATCTTCATCATTTCCACCTTCCTCAACTGCTCAGCATTCACTGCTTAGGTTTCTGCACCATAAAGAAATGCTGGTCATAACAAGGGTTTGGGCACCTTAGTTTTCAGCTTCTTTAACATTATTCTATCACATACTACCTCCTCACAATCTGTGCCTTTTAGCTGCAGCCCACCCTGATTCTAGCTTTGACTTCCCCATTCAGACTTGCCTTCTCCTCAACCACCCCTCCTAGATACTTAAGAACTATTATTCCGTTATGCTATCTTCCCTTCAGTGTCAGTTTTCTGCTTCTTCTGATTTCTCCATTTGCTGCTATGACAACTGTCTTATCTGAACTCCGTTTCATTCTGTCACTTCAGTTTTGTTTTCATACCCCAATCATTTGCTGCTGAACTTGTTGTTCACAGCCTGCTTGTAATGCTACATTGTCTGCGTACATCAGTTTTGTTGACCTGTCCCCTCGAACCAGTTTGCTAATGTAGTCCATCACCATTATAAACAACAGTGAGCTCAGAGCTAAGCCTTGATGCACACCCAACCCTATTCAGAACTCCTCTACAAGTCCGAAAATTGTTAATACTTGTGTCATTGGGTCCTTGCACATAGTCTGCACTCTTTATATCAGTGTTTCTGGGACTTAAGTACATTGCAGGACTGCCCAAATCAGCTTTAGCATACTCATTCTCCAAGTCTGGCAAAGCGCATTTGGACTCAGTCCTCATCTTTAGCTTCTCCTCCACTATCTGTCTCACTGCCAACATTGGACTGGCCATACTAATTCCTGATCTGAATCCAAACTGCTCATCTACTGTCTTACTTTCTGTTTATCTATCAGTCATCTGTCCCTGCACTTTTTTGAAGTGTGACAGGTGTTTGCTATCTCTATACAGCCTGCAGTTGTGAATGTGTGAGGTATCTGCTCAGAGTAAGTGCAGAACGGCACAAAATACACTGAACCGACCAATATAGCCAACATCCTGGCAGACAGGTTCAGTGCAAACTTCACCCCCCTCTCACCCCCAAAAGGGCCCATAACTATACCAGAAGAATGTAGTGCCCCTGAAATCACAGACACTCAGGTTAAAATAGCCATCTCCAAAGCCAAAAACACAGCATCAATGGGACCGGATGGTGTCCCAGGCTGCGTCCTACACAAGCTGAAAGATGAACTAACCCCTCACCTAAACACACTGTTTAAACTCAGCCTCTCCATAGGATACGTGCCCAGAGAGTGGCGCACAGCAACGGTTATTCCACTCCACAAAGGTGGAGCCACAACGGACCCCGGAAACTATCGCCCTATTAGCCAGACTAGCTTGGTCTGCAAAGCTATGGAGCACATCATCATGGATCTCATTAACAGAAACATTGGGAACTTCCAAACAGTGGACCCTACCAAATTCGGCTTTGTTAAGGGCTGATCATGCCTCCTAAACCTGGTGGACTTCTATGAGACAGTTACCAAGGCTATAGACTAGGGAAAGGTGGTCCACACAGCCTACCTAGACCTTGCAAAGGCCTTCGACACCATTCCCCACTCAGGTATTATAGACAAGCTCACCAGCCTGAACATAAACCCCTACGTCACGAGATGGGTTGCCAACTGGCTCACGGACAGAACCCACATGGTAAGAGCTGCCAGAGCTAGGTCTGACTCTAAACTGGTTACAAGTGGCGTTCCCCAGGACTCAGTCCTAGGACCCCTCCTGTTTGGCATATACTTCTCAAAGGTACAGGCAAGCACAGGAGGACTATGGCTGACCAAGTTCGCAGACAACTGCAAACTAGGGGCTATAATTGACTCTCTAGCTGACACAGACATCCTCCAAAAGGGTGTCACTGAGACAGATACCTGGTGTCAAAACCATGGCCTCAAGCTAAATGCCAAAAAGTGCATAGTCATCCCCTTTGGAAAAAACAAAGTACCCACAAACTACCACATCGGTGTTAGCCTCCTAAATATGGAAGCTGTAATAAGGGATCTGGGGACCCAAGTAGACAGTAACCTCTCCTTTGATAATCACATTGCCAAAGTGGTTAGAAAATCCTTCTTTGTGGCCCACCTAATCACAAAAGGGTTTGCATCCAGATCGAAAGAGGTAATTGGGCCCCTCTACACATCACTCATCAGAACCATCATAGAATACAATGTCCCATTTGGGATGTACCTTACAAGACACCTGCAACAACTGGAAAGACCACAGAAGTACCTCACCAAGAGGATCACTGGCCTCAAGCAGATGCCCTATGCAGCTGACTGAAGAAACTCCAGCTGTACTCAGTTGCATACCGCTTACGCAGAGGTGATCTCTGCCTGACATACAAGGCCATGTCAAACCCAGAATTGATGGACATGCTCAACCTAAAGAAAACCATATCCCCTCAAGCCACACGCTCCAGGGATCTAAACCTCACCACAACAATAAATAGGACGTGCTGGAGGGAGAGATTCCTGTCCCAGAGACTTCCCATGCTCTGGAACAAGATTCCAATCTACATTAGGCAGAGCTCCTCGCTAACCCTCTTCAAGAGAAAACTTGACGAGTGGATGGGAAACAGAAAGTTTACCCCAGGGATCACTTCAATGTCTCTGCTGGACAGAAGCACAGGGAACTAAATCATTCCGGCTAGGCTTATAAATGCCTTCGGGCAGATAGCCTAGTACCTACCTACCTATCTTCAGGGAACATGATGTGAGATCATATAACAAAGGACAGGGTAGCAAAATTACAATCTCTTGCATCACCATACATGCTTAGACTGCAGTTATATCCACAATAATCTATGATTAATAGCAAACTGGTTGAGCTTAACATAAAAAATGCACAAACACAAGACATCAATCAACATCTCAGTCTTGCACTGCATAGGCTGATGGTCTGTGACTCCAAGTTGTCTGTATCATGCAAAGCAAGTATGTAATAAACTTTGAGACACTAAGTGTTCTCATCATGGAGCACTGTGATAACTGTACCTAACTAGGTTACTGGGGACTAATGTCACTAAGAACCTGAATGTGTACAACTGTAGAACATATGTGCAGAAAGCCTTATCAGGAAGTCACAGTTAAACACTCATGTTCCAGCACCTTTAACCTCAAACAAGACTGGACTAGTCTAAAAGTACACAAAGTACAATACGCGTGCACAAGCAAATAGTTGGATACAACCATCCCATCAAGACACAAACTGACCAACCATGGTGTATTGAGTTAAAACAAACAGAACTAAAATAAAAAGAAATCAAAAATGGTGGATGATCCCATCCAAGAGTAAGTAACCAGTCACACACCCACATGAAAGTTAAAATAGGAAACTTTTGATATAAATAAATAAAATGTTACAACACATAACTGTTTAGCAAAAAAAAAAAAAAAAACCAGCAGAAGTACACAAAACACATAATTTGTACCCATTTATTCGTCACCATGCACCCACAGAGCAGACGCTGAAAGCATTGACTTATCTTAGCCTTACAATATCTCAAAAATAAAAAATGTGCACTTAACTTGAAATACCAGCACCTATCTGTTGTATTTATTATTCACACAGTCTTCTGGTAGTAGTCTTCCTCTACAAAGATGACAATTTCAAAAGAATTCCTTCAAAAAATTTGCAATGTAACCAACATCCATGTAATAAGGCATGGGTCAACAGGACTATTTCTCCTTTTAACAGAGAAAAGATTGCAAGAAACTCTCCTCCAGCTTTTCACTCTGGCTGTGTGTTCTGAAATGAGCCAAAATTCCTGCAGGAAATTCAAAGCATGTCATACCTCCTACAGAGCCATGCCCCGCCAATAATGGCTTCTGTGCCACTTTTCATAAATTGAAATTGCAATCCCTTAATTGTGAAGTATTGATAGAATGGGAATCTGTCAGACCTGAGGAATGAATCTCAGTCTCCACCACCTCGTTAATGTGAATGGGGACATTTTCACCTCTTTTCACTGTTTCATTGAGATGAATGGGGAAGTTTTTATATGCCTTCACACCTACCATGGTGTTGTCTTTGCCAGAGAAGTTTTGTTTCAACAGGAGATTCAAGTGATTATTGAACTTCAACACTTAGCTAAGAATATTGAGACCATATTTAGAGTAAATCTCTTAAAAATTCAAATACTATGAGTTTCCTTACCACATAGTGTAACATTTCATGAAAATCATTATAGTAATTATACAATTTAGTCAAAATGTAGGTAATGACATAATTCATAAAAATAGTGAACTGTGTGAAGACTGAGATGAAAGCTGACAACAACAGTTTAAAGCCCTGTATATGAGTAATGGTGAGACAGACTGAGTGACTACATCTGAACACTTTGCAAATGATCATATTTTACTAGGATCCATGTGGATGACGGTATGGTCACTGCCCCTCACTAGCACATGGCAAATGATCCACAAAAAATCATTCTTCTATAGTAACTGAGGCCTTCTGAACTAGATTGTGTGACTACTGCAGCTGTGACCTGGTAGTTGAATAAATCATGCACGCAAAATAATTGGTTACTACGGCCCTGCATTCCAGAGTCACCTAAATTAGGAAGGTTTGAACCATAAAATAAATTGTCTGTAAACATACCACCTAAAAAAGGGACACTATGTCCACAGTGTAGCCTGTTACAAAATGGTATGCAACTGAGGAGAGCATGCAGGTTCTGTATCCTGCCAAAGGACAGAAATTGGCTGCTGGATAATATTGTCCACAACTCAGAAGCTGATAATAAATGGAAATGGTGAAGAATATGATTTACTAAGTCAATGTCTGGCTGCTTGGTAGACTGACAGTCATAGTTGGGTCACATGTCCAAGGGTGGCTTGTCAGCTTAGAGGTATGATTCTCACTTTGGGTATGAGAGGTACCAGGTTCATATACCAGACAAGCCCAGTGTTTTACTCAACCTTGATGGATCTGTTGCACATGCGCAGAACAAACAGTACCAGAAATCTAGATTCAGGGATATGAACTTCTCTTGTGAAGTAAACAGAACATACTGGATAGACAAATCTGTTGATCCACACACTATGGAATAGGCTCCACAACCATGTTCAAACAAAACCTTGACAACTGGATGGGAAACTTAACAGTCTTGTCTCTGTGTCACTTATGGATAGAGGATCTCAATAATAAAAGTATTAACCTACCACACCCCCTACAAATACACACACAACCCCATAGTCACATGCATATACACTCACACAAGTACATATACACATACATACATATATATATATATATATATATATATATATATATATATATAAATAAAATCATAGGAAACTACTAGGCTATCGACCCAGAGGTCATTTTTAGCCTAGCCGTTTTAACCCAATGTAATACCATAGAGGTACTAGTCAGTACCCAAGATTGCAATTAGCAATGACTCCTGTAACCCAGGAAGGTTGAGGGTGCTATCCTGGTAAGAATTTATGATGCCCCATCCACTCATCCAGGTTTCTTCGAACAGTTTTGTAGAGGTGCTCTGTTTCATTGGTAGCCTGTTCAAAAGATGTGGCAGTTACTGGGAAATAAATCTGTCCCTCCAGTATGTCTTATTTAAGTCGCAGGCCATATTTCAGTCCATGGAATGGGTAGCCCTAGACCTATTTCATGTACGGGTATGCAGTGAGTTCATTAGGTTTGGGTCTTGGGTTGCTCTGTAGGCCAGGCATAATTGTTCTTTAAGAAGTCTATACAATATGGAGTATAGTGACAAAGATTTTACGCTGTCCATGTAAGGCACATGCTGGAGGCCCTTGATCTTCTTTGTTAGAAACCTTTGAGTTCTCTCAAATTCCCATAAGTGCTTAGTATGGGACATACTGAATGGGTCTTTATATTCAATTATGGGCCAGATAAGTGCTGAGTATAGGAGGGTTATAACTTCTTTTGTTCTTGAGGCAATGGCTTTACTAATCTAGTGAGCTACATGGAAAGCTTTCCTTATAATGGTATACACGTGCTGGTCGAAGTTAAAGTAGCACTCAACCTGCTTAGTGGTGGTGCTAGCTCATGTTTTAGCCTGTTTAGAAGACAGCCTGGGATGTCATCTGGTCCCACAGAGGCCATGTTCTTTGCCTTGGACAGGACTTTGAGGACCTGCTCTTCAGATTTGTAAAGTGGGGGAGTTTGGGGGAGGGTTTGTTGTAAGTTAGGATGGGATAAGGGAGTGAAATTTTCACCACACCTCTCCAGTAGCTTGTACTCTACCTCTGTGGGGTCAGTGTGTGTGATACCATTGGCCACTAATTCTGTACATGCTTGAGTCCTACCCTTTAGGTTATGTTTCTCTCAAAGGAGCTCTTGAAGGAGTTGAAAAGTTGCCTTATTTGCCTGTTAAGGCTAAGGAGGGTGCTTTCCCACTGTTGTGTCCTTGTCTTTGTTTTCTTGGACAGCAGCATTTTGCATTTATTGTTGAGTAGTTTTTGATGCTGGAAGTCCACCATAGCAGCTTGAATTTACTTGGGGCTCTGGCTTTAATTCTGTCGGGTACAGCCGAGTTTATACACTTATGCAAGTGATTGTATGGGGCTTTAGTGTAATCTTCAGCATAGCTACCAGTTTCAGCTTTGGATAGGGATTGGAATGCATTTATACCTTCACCTAGGAGGGTATAGTTTGCCTTGGTGAAGTTTTTTAGCCTGATTTCACCCTAATTTCATAATCTTTGTAACATGTTTTCATCAAAAGTGAAAACATCTGTAGTATTCTTTCAGTTATCTATTTATACTGCTAGTATCTATAGACACATGCACACACACTGTGTCAGACTTTCAGCTTCTGTTGTAACCTTAATGAAAAGCTGCACTGAAGCTGAATTATCCTTACTTCTGCATACAAATCCTACCTATGACATGTTTGTCAAAGCAGAAAAATAGTCAAATAAAGGACACAAATGAAAATTTAATTCATTTGTTTGGCACAGGACCAGAAAATAAGCACAAGGATCATTGCAAGGATAAACACCACACTGGGAATCTTTGAAAAAGTTAAAAAAAATTGAAAACTAGCTTTGCTAACAGTTATTTAAAAATACACATCTGTATATGAAGGACAAGCCCTACTGTATCTCTAAATGCAGTAACTCTGCAATCACACACCTTTAGAGATAAGGAAAAACTCCACAGCTCACTAAATTAAGTGTGAAATCTCCCAACCAAACACAGACGTTGATTACAAATTGACTAATCTCTGAAATATGATGTGATCTTACAGTGCATCTTATAAAATGTGATCCATATACAATAATGACACAAACGTGTCATGGGTACACGAGCAGAAAAACTTGCCTGAGGACTACAGATAAAGTACAGCTATGATTGAGAGGACAGATTTACTGATAACTACCACATTACACTAGTAGTGCAGGATAAGCAATAACACAACATTTAATATACGATTAATATTAATATATAACAATATATTATAATATATAATATAATAATATTGATATACTATATTAATAATATAACATTCTGGAGCAAAATAAGATGAAATAATATAATATGGCTGTCTTTATCCTTGATCTGATTTTAAAGGGACAGTCCCAGGGATTTTTTTGATTTGATTCAGCCTTTGTTTACATTTCAGGTTTGCCTTTTTGAGCATGCTCACCTTTGGCTGAGGAGGGTGGGGGAAGATTGCCTGCAGGAAGTTTCTTAGGTGTTAGCCACATTCCATCTCAAATTGCAGTTGTACTCAAAACAGCCCTCCCTGTGAGCCATTCATTAGTTTAATCTGTGCATTTTATCCATTGAGAAAATGGGCCTTTCAGACATTTCATGACCTGACTGCTGTTGATACTCTAGAAAGCACAGTTGTAATGCAATGCTTTTAAAGGGGCATTATTTTCTTTCTAAAATCTGTTGCTTGCTGGAGTACTTTGCTTACCTTTTAGTGCAGTGTAGTGTTTACACAGAGGCAGGATTTTCAGAGAAGCTTATTAGCATACTGCGGGACAGATGCCACAAACTTCAGTGTGAGACAGTTATTATTAGGAACTGCTTAGAGTTTATCATTTGCTCTCTTGTATTTTCCTTCCCCCACCCATAGTTTATTAGCTGAATGACTGGTTTAGACTCAGCCAGAGACACTATCTAGTCACACTCAGATCTGTAGCCTTTGCAGCATGGAAAATTACATCTTTAGTATGTGCTTGTTTTTTATAAAACTTAAAGGAATGATTATCCCAGCCTAGACAATTGTATTTTCTTTTGTTTGTTTTTGTTTCGTGCTTGTTGCTACATGCTTTTTTTTTCTTCACTGGTAATTACTTTTCATATGTTTAGTAACAGCGTTGCTTATTAGTACATTTACTCATGCAGACATACATTTATAAGACAGTCTCCCATCATTTCACAAGACAGCATTGCTTTGACATTTCCATCATTTAACAAACCCACTGACTTGCAAATGTCCTAAGATTCTAGAAGAATAAAATCTTACAATATTCCAAAAAAACCCCATGTCAGACAACTTTGAAACTGAATCTTGACACTGTACTAAAAGTATTTTCCCATTAGCTGCCACCCTTCAGGATTCACACAGTAACTGTCTGTATAATACTGATTCCATCCAACTGAATTTATTTTTTTTTTCTTTCCTGCATTGTGAAAATGTTTGGAACTTCCACTCCTTTCCTGAATATTTGACTGCAGGAGAGTTACACTGCTTACCATTTCAAAGTTGAGGCAAATGTAGTCTCTATATTTCCCTGTATTTTCCTATCTGTGTGCATACGTATGTATGCAATATGTAATTTAAGTTTATATTCATGAGCTTGTAAAAACAGCCTTGTTATGTCTTATTGACCGGCTTGCAATTCAAGGCATTCTTGAATGTCTGTCAAATTTGTATATACTGGATATGTGATAATGCGTGTATTTTATTAAAACTTTATATGCACTGCAGCTTTTTATTTTAGTGGTATACTTCACTGTTAATATTGGAATTCTCATAAATTTTCTCAATCTTGCCTCCTTTGTGACTCAGATGGCTATGTTGATGAGACCACTTACCCCCTTATCAAGATGGAAATAGATAATTTAAATAAATACTTTTTGAA